>NC_022015.1:3432425-3435814 GCF_000317375.1 Microtus ochrogaster | reverse complement strand
GCTCCATCCATTGCCTGCAGGTTTCAAGATGTCATTATTTTTTTTTCTGCTGTGTAAATGTACCACATTTTCCTTATCCAGTCTTCTGTTGAGGGGCATTTAGGTTGTTTCTAGGTTCTGGCTATGACAAACAATGATGCTATGAACGTAGCTGAGCACATGTCCTTGTGGTATGATTGAGCATCCTTTGGGTATATACCCAAAAGTGGTATTGCTGGGTCTTGAGGAAGGTTGTTCCCTAATTTTCTGAGAAATTACCATACTGATATCTAAAGGGCAGCCCCAGTTTTTAATTTTTGAAACAAGGCCTTTTACTTATCTCCCAAATAGTCTAGGCGGGTTGGCCAGTGGGCCTCAGGAGCTTGCCCGTTCCAGCCTGCGCAGCACTGGGATCACGAGTGTCTGCCACCGTTCTACTCTCAGTGGATTTTGCCCCCTCCAAATGTGCATTCTGGGGAATCAAACTCAAGTCCTTCTGCATGCAAGGCAAGCACTTTAGAGACTCAACTATCTCTCCAGTGCCTATGCCAACCTTTCAGATGGGATTCCCATCTATCAACCATTATAGCTATTTTTTTTAAAATGTCTTAAAACGTAGCAGTGTAGAAAAGAGAGGATGCCCACACTGCAATGCTAATTATTTGATACTGAAGCCCTGGGGATGCAGTGGGAGAATCGTTACCAACAAACCCTGCTTCTCCTACCTCTGGGTGTCTTCTGGGGGTGACATTTCTCAGCCATGGACTGTGACAGGCCCTTGCCCGTTGTTTCCTGTGGTGTCAACAGCATTCCTGGCTGATCGGAACTCACTGAGAGGCATAGTTTGAACTTCACCATTTATGGGTAAAGAGGGTGGAAAATGAGAAAGAGATTTATGAGCGACATTAAGGATCTTTTGGCATTTGGGGGAAAGATGAAATCTTGACCTGGTTTCTGTGGCCAGATTCCAAGAATATGCTTACAAGTTTGGATTCTCTCGCTAGAGTAATGTCCCCATAAAAGTTCAGTTAAGTGTTAAGAGAACTGAAGCTCAGTTTTATGATTAACTAAACCTAACTTTATTTGCCATAATCTTTTATACTACAGGTTTTATGGGTACATCCAGCACCCTTCTTTGTGGTTGTTTGAAAATTTATTCTGCTTCAGTGTGCTGGAGAAAGGGCATGATAAAAAAAAAAAACATCATGGGAAGTAGAGATAGATCATAAGTTCCAAAGCCCACTTAATTAGCTGTGTGACCCAGGTCACCTACATAAAGTCTCTGAACGCATCTCATCATTTGCAATATAGGGTCTATGTCTCATCTGTCTCATAGAAATTTCTGGATACAGTATCTAACACAGACTATAGCATCAACATTAGTAACAGGTTCTCAGTTGATGCGTATTTTCCTTTGAAATTTTATGTACTTATGTTGTACTGTATGGTATTTTGTATGTATTTAGACAATGAAAGAGTCAGGATAGTTAAAAAAAATCAACACGTCCATCAGCCCACGTGGTTACCCCTTTTTTGTTTGGTAGTAGCAATTGACTTCTACTTTTTTAGAAAAAAAAATCCCCAAACAGTATAATGTCACAGTCCTCCCCTCAACTACCATTTTAGCTTCCTGTGAGTTCAGTTACCTTTGGCAAACCAAGATAAAAAAATGTTAAGTGGAAAATTTCAGAAATAACTTGTGATTTTTAAATTGTCTGATATCTTAGTAGTGACAGGGAATGTCTCAGTGTGCTACTCATCCTGACCCATCCCAGTTCCCAATCACTCCTTAGTCTAGTGTACCCTGCAGCATATGCTATGTACCCCGCTGCATACGCTACCTTCGCACCTGCAGGAGGACCCTAGTGCTTGTATTCAGATAATCCTTATTTTGCTTATGAAGAGTAATGATGCAAAGGAGTCAACAGGGCCTGAAGCATCAAACGGCAGATTAACTCCGGTTCTGTGTGGTAGTTCTACAGAGTGCGCATGCACACACATGCACACGGAGCTTTCTTCCATCCGTGATCTCAGCTATCCACTAGGAATCTTGGATCTTGGAGTGTAGCCTATGTCCCATGGATAGAGAAATACTATTGAACCATTGGCTGTACTGCTGCCCATTAGATCTCAAGACTTACCCACTCCTAATAAAAAAGAAAAAAAAAAAGAAAGAAAGACTTACCCACTAACACCTGCTGTTTCATGCCCTTTGGCCTGTATCCCCATCGCTTTCCATCCACACTCTGCCAATTCCCTTTCTTAGTACCTCCTTAGCCCCCCTGCCTGCTTTCCCATTCTCTTCCCCTCCTCAACTTTCACCAACTCTTTCTCTTTCTCTTCCTCCTCCACTTCCTCCCTCTGTTTTTTTTTTGTTGTTGTTGTTTTTGAGACATACTTTAGCTATGTAGCCTAGGCTGGCTTCAAATGCTCAGCCCCCGTCTCACTTTTCCGGTGTGTTGGGATTAGAGGTATGCACTGCTGTACCCAGATAGATGCTTGTTTTCTTTCTGCTGCTGTGTCTTAGGTCATATGAAAGCTCGTTACACTTGAAGGTTGTAAGTCCCAGGGAAAGGAGGAAGTAAAAGGCCCCTAGCCATACAGTTTATGGCGTTAAATGTGTGCTGTGTCACATAAGACAGGAGTCCTAAGTCGACTCCAGACATACGTCATGTCACGTTCAATACCCATTTTCTTCTGAAGATTTGTGTGGGAATAGAGAAACGAAAAACCACATTTAAACAGTCACATTCCTGATGAGCCCTGGACATTTCCAGGGCTACACACTTTTCATTTTGATGAAGGGTTTTGCTTTATACTTATACATGTTACACAGGCACCTCAGTAAGATGCGACAGTTTCTTCAGATTTAAAAGGTGACATGAAAGCAGGAGACTGTCTGGGAAGAGGATGAGGTCGTGTGAATGGGGAGGGGGACAGGAGGCTTTGGGGTGTGAGTGGGATCAAAGTACATTGTGTATGTATGTGAGATGTCACAATACAACTCATTTTGTACAATTGATATAAGCTAGTAAAGAAAGAAAAATGTAGATTCTTTAGGCCAGGAGGGAGCTTCATGGTCACCATAGTGACAAGTGTGATGGTGACGAGGGATGTTAACATCAGAGACTGCCAGCCTCCTGAGAGTCAACATTCAGGAGGGAGTGCTGAGAGATCAAGTTTATTCAAGGGCCAACAGTCTTGAGAAAATAAGAGGCTACTGCCTCCCAGCTCCACTTCGGCGTTTCAGGGCCCAAAGGGCTTTCACAGTGCGGGCAGAGAGGAACAGAGCTGAAGGGGTGGGTGGAGTGGGCTTTCACACTGTGTATCTCCTTTGGGTTCTACGGCAGGAACATCATAATGGACCACCGTGGTTTGGATCTCTCAAAGCTACTTCTTTTCCTTCCTTC
>NC_022015.1:3424053-3432175 GCF_000317375.1 Microtus ochrogaster | reverse complement strand
TGAGTTGCCACCACCTGGCTCTTATCTTTTCTTGAAGCAGACACCAAGTCAAACCTCACAGCAGGTTACACCCTGATGTTTACATTAGAGGTCAGCACACAGTTTGGCTTCAGTACATCTAGAGATAGTGGGGAAAGACAGGATGGAAAGAGCCAGGAGGGATAGCAACACTGGGACGCCCAGAGAGCTGCCCTGCTCCCATAGTCCTCCTCAGAAACTTGTAAGGAAACTTGGCAAGTAGGGGCTTGCTTAAGAAGTGGCAGCACGGTCATTGACTGGACTGTTCTATGCATCTGGCTAATGCTCCCTCCTACTATGGCATTGCAGACAGTTACCTGCCTCTGACTTGACCTTGGCAGCAGAAAGGATGCAGACATTTGGCTTCTCTGGTTTCTGGCCTTCCTACTGGTGCTAGCCTACCTTCACACGGCCCAGTTCTGCTAGAATAATCAGCTACGAGTTCACCATAACAACCAAACCACTCTGTCAGTCATGCTGTCCCTCAACCACTGTGACGGGGATGAAAAGTCAAAGCCACGGGGCTCCTGATAGGCTCACGCATGGCAGGGCTGAGTCGGGCCGGGTAAGCCGGTGTGGGTGGAGAAGAGCTTAGACCTGTAGTCGGCCTCTTGAGATGGGCTCAGCCAGAAGGTAATTGAGGGTTTGCGCAGCAGCCACAGAGACTTGTCATTCTGCGGCACTGCTGTTACCTTGACAAAACAAGGCTGATTGGAAATTAAAACATGCGCACTCATGTGGGGAGCGCTTCCAAGAAGAAACAGAATCAACTTAGTGGGACCATGGAGACTCTTACAGCAGAACGCCAGATGCCAGGATTTTCTAAGGAAGCCACAAGGCTCCTGTTTTTCTTGAAGCAGACTTAGGTCAGGTAGAGCAGAGCTGTTTCAGCAGGTACTGCCAAACTTGCACAAAGAGGAGCCAGAGGATGTTATGGCTGATGTAGACCTTGTCTGGGGACCACGTTCAACATTTGCTCAGTCATTCTTTCTGTATCTGTTTGTTTCTCCCACGGCGTGTAAGCGACGTCTTCAAGTTTTCCTTTCGTCCCAGAGCAAGTGTGTGTGTGAGTGCTATGGGTCACAGAAGACCTGTGTATCTGGAGTAACCATATTCCTTTTTCTAATTCTGTGTATTAGGCAAAAAAGAATGCAATCAGACATAGGGCTTGAACATTCTAGAAGTCTCTTGGACTCCTCATAGTTTGGTAGGAGGCATAGTCAATTATTTATTCCTTTTTTGTTTGTTTGTTTCTTTGTGTAATAGCCCTGGCTGTCCTGGAGCTCACTCTGTAGACCAGGCTGGCCTCAAACTCACAGAGATCTCTGCCTTTGTCTCCCAAGTACTGGGATTAAAGGCATATGCCTCCACTGCCTGGCTAATTCCTTTTTCCTTATGCTCAAGTTTCTGCCCTTGAAAAGGCATCTAGGCATATGTGTGTATAGGCACATGGTATGTGCTTTAATTGCTATGTATTGCATATGTATAATGTTTACTTATTGTATCTGACTTCCTCCATTAACATTTTATGTCTGTAGACATATCTCTGATTACATATATAGATATATGTGTAGTTGCCTTTTTTTTCTATTTCGCTCTTTGGTGGCCTGCTGCCCAGCTCCCAAATAAATGCATG
This sequence comes from Microtus ochrogaster, assembly GCF_000317375.1. Classification (NCBI taxonomy): domain Eukaryota; kingdom Metazoa; phylum Chordata; class Mammalia; order Rodentia; family Cricetidae; genus Microtus; species Microtus ochrogaster. The sequence goes on along the minus strand of NC_022015.1, from coordinate 3,430,521 downwards.
GAGATTTATTCTTACTTTTCAATGTCCAGCCTTAGCCTGGCTTGTTTCTAGCCAGCTTTTCTAATTTAAATTATCCTGTCTACCTTTTGCCTACGGGATTTTTGTCTTTCCCTGTTCTATATATCTTCTTTACCTCTTACTCTGTGGCTTGCTGTGTAGCTGGGTGTCTGGTCCCTGGCATCCTCCTCTCCTCTTTTTTTCATTCCCCAGATTTCTCCTCTATTTATTGTCTCTGCATGCCAGCCCCACCCATTTCTCTCTCCTGCCTTGCTATTGGCTGTTGAGCTCTTTATTGGACCATCAGGTATTTTAGACAGGTACAGTAACACAGCTTCACAGAGTTAAACAAATGCAACATAAAATAAAGCAACATATCTTAAACATTAAACAAATACTCCACAGCATAAACAAGTGTAACACATCTTAAAATAATATGCCACAACACATATATCCACCAGGGTCTATGTAGCAACGTTCTGTCATCTGAGTTAGAGTTCGCGCTCTTACGCAAGTGGTATTATGCTCAAAGGTTTATTCTGAAATTTGGCATTGTGTTTCTGAGATCTGTCTGCACTTTGGAACACAGTGATGCTTTGGACTTTGTAGCTGCTGAATTGCACTCTGCTGCATTATATTTTCCTATTCCATTATTGGCAGACCTTCGGGTCATTTTCAATTTCTTGCTATTAGTATGCTTCAATTAACTTTCTTATTCAGGCTTCCCCTGTGCATGTAAAAGTCGTTCCCTGGGTAGCAACAGGGACGAGGAAATGCTGGATCATAGGGTAGGTGCCCTTGCAGTTTCAATAGACCATGCCAGAGACTCTTTTAAGATGGCTGGCTTCGTTGGAACTTTCCCCCAGTAGTGTTTCTGAAGACTATTCTCACTAGAGAATCACTCATGCTTGATTTCATCAGTGTTTTAATTTTTGCAGAGCTGATGAGTGAAAATGGGATCTTTTTGTTTTAGTTTGCATTTGGAAACTTGCATCATGGACATTTGAGCAATTTTTCCAAGCTGCTACTTGAGTTCCCTCTCCAGATCAGTTATGTTTCTTGTTGCTATGATAGCATACCCGCAAGAAGCAACTTCAGGAGGAAGGATGTGTTTGAGCTTACACTTGAGGGTGCGGTCCATCATGGCAGGGAAGCCTTGGCCGCAGAAACAGTCCATGGCTAAGGTAGTGAAGTGGGAGGCTGTTTGCTTGCATCTCAGAGGATCAGGAAGCAGAGAGCCAGGCTGGAAGTGGGGCTAGACTATAGCCCTCAGTGTCTACCATTAGTGATCCTCTTCCAGCTAGGTCCCACTTCTTAAAAGTTTCATGGCCTCCCTAAACAGTACTTCCATCTCCGGGACAAGAGCTCAACAGATGACCACATGGAAGCCTTTTACTGCCAAGCCATATTGTCTTACTGTGGTTTGAATGTGAAATGACCCTCACGAGCATATGATCACCAGATGATGGCACTGTCTGCGAAGGTCATGGGACTCTTAGGAGGTGAAGTCCTGCAGGAGGAAGTGGGTCATCGGGAACACTGTGATGCTGGTGTGCTGTGACCAGCCAGCTTCCTGCTTCTGCCATGATTTCCCTGCAGTGATGGATGACATTCCTTAGAAAGGCGAACAAAATAAACCTTCTTTATGATGCTGTTAGGTGTCTTGTTACAGTAGTAAGAGGAGAAACGAGTGCACCTAACTGCTCACTTGCTGCTTGACCTAACTTTTCTTGTGCTGTTCATCTCTTATGGTTTGTAGGATCCTCACGTCCTCTTTCTGCCTGGATTCACATAGCTTCACTTGGTGTTTCTGACAGTGGTTGCATAGGTGCCAACCTTGCACATTGCCCTTTGCCTACGTCTGTACCCAAGGTTTGCAGCCACAGTTCCTCTTTTCCATCTTGTCCGTGGCTGATTGCCAGACACAAGGGTGCAGGTAAATCATTGTGAAAGCAAACAGATGGCTCACAAACCTAAAAACACTTAGCATATAGGGCTTTCCAGATTTGACATAGATAGATTGTAACTTAGCAGTTCCCGTGGGGACCATTGCATAGGTTACTTCCCATTTGCTGCTGGGAACAATTCCGGAGTCACTATCTTTGCTTGCACACAGACATCTTTCTCTGTTAGTGTGATTGCCTCAGTACACTGGAGCCCTGACTGTGGAAATGCTAACTCACCATCGTGCTGTGCTGGTGGCAGTTGCTCATTTGAGCGGTGACATGTTTGAGTTGGAGAATAGTTGGAGGAAGCATAGTAATTTTACTAGGAGTAGTAGGAATGTTGCTCGGTGTAGTGCTTGTGACTGCCAGGCACTGTGGTAACTTTCTTCATATATTATCTCATTTAATCCCAACAATAACTCTGAAACTGCTCCTAAGAACTACCTAATTGTTTTTGAGAATTCTATACATGTATGCAATGAAATATGATCAGATATATGTAGATGGAAACTACTTGTTTGTTTCCCGGCCACCTAGACCTGAATAACACAGAAACCATATTGCTTATCCTTGACTCTGCCTACTCTCTTTATATCTTCCAGCCTGGCTGTGTTCTACCCTGCTATAGGCTGAAGAAACTTTCTATTAACAAATGGTAATAAAACATATTCATAGCCTACAGAGGGGAATTCCACATCAGATAGACTCCATTTCTCCTTCAAGTTCACCGATATCTCCCAACACCTTCCTCTTCTAACTTCTTTTCTCAGCATATAAGCCACTGAGTGCTGCATATAAACAATTAGTGCTGTCCGTGTGCGCCTGGTGTGAACACCCACTAGAGCATGGGAAATGTACCAATGACCATACTCTCAAGGAAGAGTGAGTCTCACGTTGTTGTTAGGTACCAGTGGTTCCTCAGTAAGGGGCAAAGCCTGCAGATTGCCTGTCTGTCTGTGAAGGAACTATGGCTGGCTCGACCTTGTGCAGAAGCCACAGCCGGTGTGAGTTCATGGGTACACTAGCCAGAAGAAGACATATTACAACTCTCTCCCCATCCCCTGGCTCTTACAGCCTTTCTGCTTCCTGTTCTGGAATAAAGAACTGCTTTTTCTTTTGGATGAGATTCAGTGGTGCCAAGTTGCAGGCCTATGCATGCAGGGCTGGTGTGTGAAGAAGCCAGGATCTGAAGCCCTTTCTCTGACTCCAGGTGCCCCACCCCCACCCCGATCCTTCTGCCCGCATGGTGTTGTCACTCAGTGCAGGACAGGTATGCAAACAGTCAGCATCACACAGCCTCACTAGTACTGGTTTAACACATTTGCTCTCGGTTCAGTGAACAGGCAGCAACATTTGTAATTAATGCAGCCAGTTTCTTTACAGATGCATTAGATCAAGGTAATTTTTATAGACTCCTAAAAACCGTTGGCTTTCTTAAAGAAGCTAAATATTTCTTTTGCAATTGTATTTATGCGGCTATAAATAAAGCACAGCTGTGTTTAGTGGGGTGAACACTGAGTTTAGAATCTGAAGTTGGGGGAAGCCATGCTCGCTACATCCTCCCAAGGCTGTAGTGTGGCTGTGGGTAGGTTTTGACTCTCTGTGCCGTTTGTTCATTCACAGGGTGGTAAAAATCAGCACAGATGACTGCCTTTGCCACAGAAAGGAGAAGGCTAGTGTGTCCTGTCGGGCACTGAAACGTTGTCTTGTGTGCTCCATGTTATTTTGTATGTATAGAGCCTTGCCACTAATAGACATCACTCATTGAACACTTCTTACAAACTGCCAAGTGTCCCACTTAATTATCACCATAAGACGGGTAGACCAGTACTCCTCCTAGCCCTGTGAGGCATTGAATTACCGACATGAAGGCTAGCATGAAAATTAGGAAGGGCAACACTGAGCAGGTATGAAAACCGAGTGTTACTTCCTGACCACTTGGCACGCTAGTGTGAGCCAAGCCCCATGCTGTCTCCACCCATCAGCTGGAGGGTTTCCTTGCTAGGCCTAGGACTTTGTGTTTATGCCAGCTGCAGGTTTGGCTGGGAGCGCTTGCCCACTTGGGTACACAGCACATTAAATCTGGCCTGTGGCCCATGTTGAATGCTTCTTTTGAAGCACCGGGAGAGAAAGACTGGGCTTTTGGGCCTGCCGCAGTCTCTGCATCTGCCTTAGATGTTATAATTTTTTAAGAGATCTTGGGGAACCTCTGCAGACAGCACGATCCCATCATCTTTCTGTGAGTATTTCTTCCCCCCACTCACAGAGGAGGCTGTCACCAGCTCTACTGAGTCTCTCTATCACAGCCACATAGCTCTGTCTCTGACACTCTTCTGGGGCTGCTATCATTTTTTTTTTCTTTTCTGTTTTAGCTTCCTTCCTCCCCAACCATCTTGTTTGCAATATAAGCTCCAAATGGCCTGGAACCCGTCTTTTATGGCCTCTGCCAGATTAAACATTTAGAGGATAATACACTGGCTTCAATAACAATCGCACAGTCTTTCAACCAAGCAGCATATTGATTTCAATTTAGACAATCATACACATTTTCAGGTTTTCAGAGAGATGCTGAGATTTTAGATGTTCAGGGGTTCATAGCCTTGCCAGCTTCCCATTTGGGACTGGGAGAACCTAGAGGTCCCACGGTGAAGAACACAGGCCTCCTTCAATACTCTATGTTTTCTCTACTGGAAATAAGGGGAGTCCGGCCTCCCTTCTGAGACTTTGCAGAGTAAAAGGGGTGAGGGTCATGGTCATGAGACAAAGGGGCTCAACTCATTGTCTGATGAATGACATATGACATTGGGCAGGGTCATCTCCCTGTCTGTTCCTCAGGCTTCTCACTAGTATTTGGGTAATGAGGACATTTAATTCACAGAGCAGATGTGACTATTAATGAAGCAAGTGCTGGAAGATCCTCACTGGAATTTCAGTTGCTAGAATGAAGCAGCCTGCTACGGTCTGCACTAATTTTTTGTTAAGCAACTTATCATGGCAGAATATTTCAGTGCCCAAGCAGGATTTCCTCTTGTTCCAAAGAGCTATTTCTTCATTCCCCACTGCATGAGGAGGATGGAGCCTGGCACTTTGCATTTGGACAAAAGTAGAGACTGCAGTCGCTAATCATGATTATCAACCTGACAGCATCCAGAATCACTTAGAGACAAAACCCTGGACATATCTGTGAAGGATTTTCCAGACTGGGCTAACAGAGGTGGGGAGACCTACCCTAAATCTGGGCAGCACCATCCCAGGGGCTAAAGTCATGGACCAAATAAAAATAGAAAAGAGAGCGGAGTGACAGCATCCATCTCTCTGCTTTCTGACTGCAGATCCGCGTACCAGCCGCTCAGTCTTGCTGCCGCGACTTCTCGTCTAATGGACTGTACCCTTGCTGTGCACCAAAGGAAGCCCCCGTCCTTCTGTAAGCTGTTTTCATCATCCATTTTGTCGCAGCAATGAGAAGGCAATCAATTTAGGGACTGGAGAGTGGCAGCTTCATCTGTAAACCAATTGCAGAAATTTAGTCACGAACGTTAGACCCCACTGCAGCTTCCATGTATTCACCCACATTTGTGAGCAGGGATTCTCACCCGGTATCAGGCTCACACTCAGTGCTGTAAAGTCATCGCAAGTAAGTCAGCACTCACCCCAAGGGTGGGAGACAGGCACACAAAGCTATTTTCCCTGTAACACGCTGGCAGATGTTTCCAGACAGCACACACCAGGCTAGAGAGAGGTGTTCAAGCCCCCTCATTCGCTTTACAGTCTTGGGGAACTGTAGCAGGCTTTCTTTGGATGCCAACCAACTCCCAAATCACGACACAGAGACTTATTATTAATTATGAATGTTCGGCCTTAGCTTAGGCTTGTTTCTTGTAAGCTCTTATACCTTAATTCAATCCGTTTTTCTTCATCCATGTTTTACCCAAGGGCTTTTTACTTTTCTTTCCTTCTGTATGTCCTACTCCATGTTTGACTGTCTGGCAGCTGCCTGCCTGGGTGACCCTGGCAGCTTCCTTTCTTTCCCCTTCATTCCCTCTTCTTTCATGTTCTCTCTCGGTCTCTAATGAACCCTTAGTTTACAGGTAAATACGGATGAGAAAGGTATCTGACTCAGCAAAGATGCTCTGTGGTCTAATGTGGGCCGTACATGCTCTGTGTGCGGTGTGTAAAGTTGACTTGTACCCTGAATGAGAAGTAAGGGTTTTAGGGTATGGAGGAGATGAGAGGGCCAAGGGAACTAGAGAACAACAAACAATAAAATAGTTGCACCTGTGTTAAAGATTCTCTAAGGTCAAATGACTAAACTTCCTGGTTATGGAGAATTAAAATGTTACAGAGAAGAGTGACATTATCTTGCGCTGTCTCTAGTCTCTTTCAATCTATTGGTTTCCCAGCCCTGTGTCTGACATAATACCTCTGTGACTATTACAGCCTTTAAAATATTAGGCTGGAGAGATGTTTTGCTTAGTGAATGAGAACACTACTGTCTTCAGAGGACTTGGGTTAGGTTTCTAGTATC
>NC_022015.1:3384126-3423018 GCF_000317375.1 Microtus ochrogaster | reverse complement strand
ATTAAAACAAGTGTCCCACAGCTTAAACAAATGAAATGCATCTTAACATATTATTCCACAATACAACACATAAGATAAAAATAAAAACTTTTAACAGCCTTTCAAATATGTTCTTAACAGATCTCTGGCCTCTACCAATCTAAAATCTAAGAACATATCAGATATCATTGAAAACCTATAGCAGAGTTCTTTCTACTTTGCCGTAACCTGCCTAATTCTAGTCCCCACTGATGGGTTTGCTGAGTTTCTTGGTTTCTGATGTTCTTTGTCACAACTAAGAAATGGTCACCTATATTTTACATGAGGATAAATGTGAACTGTGTTGTTCATTGGCCCTGCTAAGAGGGAATGGGTGGTGGAAATGATGCAGACATCACATGTTTTCCAAGCAGAGAGGCTGCTCTTTGTGTCTGTAGCTGTGACTGGAAGGCGAGAGCAAAGTCCGGGAAGTGTTATTATTCTGGTCTTGTGTCGACTACAGTGCCTGCCCTGAATATATAGTAGCAGTAGAAGGAATGTTGGTATTTCAGCAAACTGCCAGTGGCCTTAGACTTCTGGGGAGCTCAGCTCTTAAGAAGGAGCCTGGAAACTTTGCTCTTCAATTCTTTACAAAAATATTATATGTCTATTTTTTTGAGACACGGTCTTTTATAACTTTGTGTAGCCAAGGGTGACCTTGGACTTCTGATGCTCCTGCCTCCACCTTCCAAGGGCTGATTGCAGGTGTGCATCACAACACCTGTTTATGGGGACTGAACCTTGGACTTTGTCCATGGAAGAAAAATTCTCTACAAACTGAGCTACATCCCCCAACCCTGGCCTCTTAAAGTTCTTTTGTTTGGTTAGATTTTTTTTAGACACAAGGTTTCTCTGTATAGCCCCGGCTGTCCTGGAACTCACTCGGTAGACCAGGCTGGCCTTGAACTCAGAGATTTGCCTGCCTCTGCCTCCAAGTGCTAGAATTAAAGGGTGTGCCACCAGCACTGGGCTCTCTTCAAATTCTAATATGACCTGTCAGGAAAATATGAAGCAGATATGTCTCAGATCAGAATAACTCTGGGTCCTTAGAAAGATTGTGACTACAGTTGACTATAGTGGCAGATAAACTAAGTCAGAATGACAAATACAGTTGGACAAGTGTAAATATATCTTTGCCTCTCTGTAGTGGAATGGCATTGGAAAGGCGTGGCACAGTGCTCTGGAAAGGCCAGTCATGGCCATCACCGACGATCCCCTTTATAGGGACAGAAAGGCACTGAGGGCTAGTGCTCTCTTATGACCCTCTCTCCCTGTGTGATGCTCACCTAGTAGTGTGCTGTTAGACTCACTGTTGTCATGGGCATCCATGCTATCAACATCCTGTTCTCTATCTCCACCACTGTCCTACAGCCCCCTCAAACTCAGCCTATCCCAAACCAACAGCACCATCACACTGTCTAGTGGATGCAGAGACTGCTAGTTTGTTTCCTGGCTGCCCAGACCCAAATAATCACACAGAAACTATACTAATTACACCATTGTTTGGCTTATCAGCTCAGACTTCTTACTAACTCTTACATCTTAAATTAATCCGTTTCTAGTAATCTGTGTATCACCATGAGGCTGTGGCCTCCTGGTAAGTTTCCTGAAGGTGTCTGTCTCCTTCAGCAGCTACATGGCATCTCCCTGCCTCTGCCTACTCTCTCTCTCGGTTTTGATTTCCCGCCTGGTTTTACTCTGTTAAGCCATTGGCCCAAACAGCTTTTTTCATCAACTAATAAAGCAACACATATCCAGAAGAACATCCTGCACCAGCCTGGACTGTCTCATCACGCTGTTATCTGTATGCCTTTCCTGACTCCACCCTTTGAAGTCAGTGTTTTCAACTGTTTTGTTACTGTGGTGAAAGCTGATTAGTGGTACAGTGGCCCAGACTCTTCACTTTGTTCTTCTGCTGTCAATCTTACAGTGGAGATTCCTGCACTCAGATCTGGGCTTGTCTTTACATGCATGTGGTGCTATGATCCCTGCTATAAAACTCTTCAGGGTTCACTTTGCCTCTCTGATGCCAACCCCTGTCTTTGAACATGACTTCTGTCAATAATCTATCCTAGAAGACACTAGGATAGAAGGCTTAGAATATACTGAGGAGATAGCTTGTTTTGGTAGGAACCTGACTTTTCTATTTTCTGTGATTTAGGAGAGACATTATAATAGTCAGGGTGCCCCAGAGGATCAGGAGGGATATGATGAATATATATTGTAAAATGACTTAATAAGTTGGCTTGCAGAACAGGGCCAGGTAATCCAACAGTGGCCATCTGCACACTGGAGAGCCTGAGGACCTGATAGCTTTTTATCCCACAGGGTTGGACACCTCAGCAGTCCCAGCCTTATTCTGAGGGCTTGGAGGATTAATGGAGGTTTGCCGGTTGTCAGTCAGGTTGTCTGGTGGCAATGAAGGTGACAGCAGTGGCAACAGTAGGACAGGAGGGGAGTCTCTGTATCTCTGCTACAGGAATGTGCAGCCTCTTCCTCCAGTCCGTCCTTCCTGGAAATGTTCCCACACTAGCCCAGAGGTGTGTCCTAGCTAATCCCAGGTTCCATCAAGTTCACAGCTGTGACTAACCACTACTAATAGGACCCGGCTCCAGACCAAGGAAATTTGTTTTAAAAAATGTACAGGAAAAGTATAAGTCTTGGTTGGGAAACGGTCCTTAATGTTTTTCCTCTGGTTAATTGAAGCTGTTAGAGTGAGCCACTTGCCTGCTTGATTGACAGCTGTCAACTTCTCTCTCTAATCCCTTCCATTGTGTCCAGCTGCCTTGCCCTGGGAGTTATGAGTGAGCAGTTGCCTAGACTGTCATCATGACAGCTGACTATGTTGAGCTCCAGTCCAGCTATGAGGACAATTGTGACTACACCTGCCACTGACACCATAGCTTCTGTCTTCAGAAGCTCCACCCAGTCATAAGGCTCTAGGCAGCTCTTACTGGCTCCAGGAGACTTCCTTTCAACCAAGACAAACTAGGGGGACCTCTAGATGATCTCACCTGCACTTTTCCTTCAGACCAGGTAGGGAACACTTTCCTGTGATTGGCAGGCTGGAGTCTATGCGCATGAGAAACTTTGTATAGTCTTAGCAACTGTGCAAAAGCATGCCGCGTTCTTTTTCTGCCCGTGTAAGCAGCAGACTCTGTCTTCTTAGGTCAGTCTGGAGACTTCCCTCCTGTGCTCTAAGGCCTCTTTGTGCTCAACACTGGGCACTGAAAGGAGCCCCTCCCACACAGTGCTTTCTTGGAAAATTGTCTTTATTGTCACTAGAGTGGGCTGGACTGGTAACACTGTGAGGAGATGAAACTCTGGTTAATAAATAAAGCTGCTTTGGCCTATGGCAGGGCAGAATATAGCCAGGCTGGAAGAGATATATAGAGAGAGTAGGCAGAGTCAGGGAGATGCCATGTAGCTGCTGAAACTACACTCTGGAACCTTAGGAACCTTTCTGGTAGGTCACAGCCTTGTGGAAATACACAGATTGATAGAAATGGATTAATTTAAGATGTAATAAAGAACTAGTAATACACTAGAGTCATTGGTCAAGCAGTGTTGGAATTAATATAGTTTCTGTGTGATTTTTTTCAGGTATGGGCCGCTGGGAAAGAAAAGAGCAGTCTCTGCCACAGCCTTTCCCCATGCATAGCTTGTGGCTTTCTCCCTACGCATTCTCCTGTCTGCCATCATCCCTTGTCTCTGTCAACCGGCCTCTGTTCACAGGGACCTCTCTGCCTCGGAAGTCTTCAACCTCTCCCTGGCTGGCTCTCAGCTGCCCCCTCTCCTAGCACTTGGCTCAGAAATCTCCTTGCAGCCTCCCAGGATGCCCTGGGTGCACCCCATTTCACTCCTCCACCCTCTATGCAATTCCTGCAAGTCAGTTCTCACACGCTCATGGAGAAGGGTTGACTCTTATTCATTTTTTTTTAAATGCCTGGTGCCTGGTACTGAGCAGAAAAATTTGTGAGCTGGAGGACATCACAGCGCTAACAACCCCTGCATCAGAGCTCTCTGTGTGCAGATCCGTGACACCTTTCTCCTCGCAAAAGCGTTTGTTCTGAAACCAAAAGGTGTGCAGTCAGGGTCAGCTGTCAGACCTGCAGTCTGTGTCCCATGCTGGCTGGAAGGCTGTTGCACACAAGGCCTTGGCCAAGATTGCCTAAGGTAGGACAGCCAGAGGGAGAACAGGGGATGCAAAGTCCCTGCTAGGTGAAGATCCTTCCTGTTGATAAATGTCCTTATTGGGACAAGTCAGCAGATCTGCCCACTCTGTCCCACCTGCTTCCTGGGAGCCAGCATGGCGGGGGCATCAGCACCTCCTACTGTCCTTACTAGCTCAGGCACCTGTGCTCAGGTGACCAAGGTACAGCTGTGCCTTTTTTTCTCCTTCCTATTAGGTGGCAACAATACTTTCAAAGCACAGAGCTGGCAGTAACCTTCCCAAGAACGAAGCTACCACAGGACAGTGACTGTCTCTCCTAAATGCCCATTGGAACCACCCTGGGAGTTCGATGTTCCCAGGTCTTCCAAACCAGACAGCACTGGAAGAAAGTGTGTGATTAGGATGGCAGGTGGACCTGGGCCTCAGTAACTTCTGGAACTGAGCGTGTGATTCTAGTGTACAGTGAGGTGGAGGAGGTCTGCTGTGGGGCTGATTCGCTCATATAAAAGACCTCTGCGCTTCCTTTTAAGGAAGAGCTGTAGAACCAGCTCTTCCCCAGCACAGTCTCTTCTCAGCAGGTGAGTGACTGGCAAGAATCGGATGCTCTGCCTCTGAGTAGTGCCATAATTTCCCACCAAGATGATTTCACAAGCAGGCGATCACATGGTCTGGTCTCCCAAGCAGCCCACGACGTTCATTTTCTATTGAGAAAACTGAAATTAGAGGTTAGTGATACCTGGAGAGTCTCCAAAGCAGGCTGTTGGAGCGGAAGTGGACATCTATGTCTAGACACAGCTGGAGGCTTCACTTAGCTGTTTCCTGCGGTCCCTGGATGTGAACAGACATTGTTGAGTGCTCATCTTAAAGGGACTAGGAGCAGTTGATGTATTTGGACAAAACTACTCCAGGAGGAACCCAGACACCTGCTGATGCCCCCCCTCTTCTTTTTCCTTTCTTCCCACCCTCCATTCTCCTCCCTTCCATCTCTCCATTTTATTCCCCCTTCTTCCCTTCCCTTCTTTTTTCCCTCCCTTTCCCTCCTTTCCCCATTTTCCTTCCTTCATTACTTTCCTTCCTTTGTTTTTTTTTCTTTCTGAATATCACGCATTGTGAACAAAACAGATAAAATTGCACACACCAGGGAATACACCACCAAATAGGGAAGATAGACACCACAAATATGAAATTATAAATTATGATCAGGGTACCCCAGGGAAAATTTAACTTTTTACACTGGGCAGAGGAGGCAAACTTTAAGCTGCTCCAGTCATTTGGAATCCTGGAAAAGGTGTTCCTAGGCTATAGGAAGAGCATGGGCTAAGGCTGCATGGTCGGAAAACACTTGTTTCCCCTAGAACATTCCCTGGATCCCTGCTCTCTGTTAGGCTATGTGACAAAGGTTAGAATGTAGAGAGATGGTTCAGTGGTAAGAACACTGACTGCTCTTCCAGAGGTTCTGGGTTCAACACCCACCCCTCACATGGTGGCTCACAACCATCATAACTGTAGCCCTATGGGAGCCCATGCCATCTTCTGGTGCACAGACATACGTGAAGACAAGATATTCATATACATACATAAAATAGATAAATCTAACAAAGATAAGAATGTAGAGATGGGATCTGGAGGCTGGGGATGTAGATCAGTGGTAGGACTCTTGCCCAGCATGTGCAAAGCTCTGGGTTTAAAATCTAGCTCCACGTGGTGAGACCTGGACACAATAGGGTATGCATCTTTAGTCTCTGCTACACATGGGCTTCTGGCAAGTGGGTATCTTGAATGCAGAGTTTGAGGCCAACTTGAACAGCACAAGACTCCATTTCTTCCAAGAGACTATAGAGCTGAACAAGGCATGGTTCCTAGATTCAAGGAACTCCTAGTTCAGTGGAGGTATGATACATAAGGAAATAGCAATGAGGAAGGTTTAACAGATCCCTTGGGAGAAAAATTCATGTCTGTTCAGCATATGAAAAGGTATATATGCAATGGGTGGTCTCAGGTCTCAGCAGACAGAACTGAGGTGTTAAAGAGGGCAGATGCTCATTAGCTTCTGGGGAGACAGTGAGACTTTGCCCTAGTAACCAGAGATTTTATATCTCAGGTCAGCGAGGCTCAGAGTGCTTGACAAGTTGAGTGAGGCTAGGGTCGCAAAGGGAAGCATGCTGTGATGAGGGTGTGGCTGGGTTCTGAACTGCCACATGAATGGCACTAAGGGTCTGCTTTGGGTTACCTGGCAACAGACGTAACTAGGGAGGGTGGTTCTGTGCTCTCAGTGGAGACTACAGTTTCCACGGGACTACAATGTGTTTCTCTCCTCCTCCACCCAAGTTAGCTGTGCCTGAGTCCAGCTCCCTTGCAGTGGGACAGGCAGGTGCCCAGGTATCAGACAGTTGTCCTCTCCTGGCACGCATGCACACCTGGCATTTCAGCAAGAGCCTTCGATGCTATAGTCCTGCACATCTATTCTTCTCTTCCTGGTACAAAACCACTTTCATGTGGCTTCCTATTAATGGAGACCAACAAGGGGACACTGCCATGCTGCAGCCCAAGCACACCTCTGCGGAGTGCCAGGGGGCTGGGGGGGGGCTGGGCATACTTGTTGATTCTCTGCCCACCAGCTCCAGAGGCTCCCAGGGCTGCTTGTTGCTGCTTGTTGCTGCTTGTGTGGCCCTGTACGCCATAACAGGTAGCTGTTGGGAACAGGTAAGAGGAGTGTGCACAGGATGGAGGGGCTGGGTTTGAAAGGTATTGTAAGCCATGTTGAGAATTTGACTTCATCTTTGAGAGATGAGGATACAGGGGAGGCTTTCCAACATGTAGGGGTCGTGATCTGTGCTTCTAAAGCATTTTACTATTGGTTGATGAGGAGCCCTGGTCTTCATAGGAGTGTTAGCTCCCAAAGAGTTGGGGTGGGAGGGTTGTCTCTTGGGTCCCTCCTTGATTCCAAGATTCCAGAACAAGATCAATATTAAACAGACATTTGATAAGCTGATGAGCGGAGATAGGAGGCTGGTGTTCTGGGAAGGGAGAGCACTTAGGGATACTGACAACTGGAGTACTGAGCAAGCTAGCACCAAGGACAGGGACTTCAGTAGCTGACTGCTGGTTGGGGTGACACCAAAGAACTGTGGACTCTGACTCCATTATATTCTGGTCAGGAAGTCTGGCCAGGAAGCCATCTTCACCTTGGTGCATTTCTGACTCTGTAGCTTCTTGGCATGACCAACGGATGGATGTCTTACTGATTTGAGTGTCACCAGTCTGGAAAAGCTACAACCAGGTGTTTTCTGGCTTTTTTACTTTTCTATTTAAATTGCAAAGATGGGGCAGGAGTTAAGAGTATTTGTTCTGTCGTAATGAGTGGAGTTTGGATCCTGGCACTCACAGTAAAGTCAGGAGTCCCTGCAAAGATTTGTAACAGAGGCAGGAGTATCGCTGGGTTTTACTGGCTTTTAGCCTAGCTGATAGCTCCCTGCTTCCTCACTGCTATGCCATGCGAGCAGCTGCTTTGCACTCCTGTGGCCACACCGTCTCCACCAGGAGGACTGGACCCTCCAACTGTGAGCTGAAATAAGCCTACTAGGTTCGTGAAAAGACTGACGTGGAGGAAAATGGCAGGAAGCGATAGAGAATGACAGGAAATGTCTGCTCTGGCCTCTGTGTATATGCTCACACAAAGAAAATTTAAATAATAAGAGGAAAGGAAGGATGTTAAACTTTTCTTTTGGACATGGCCAGAATTCAACTTTCTACCGTGCTAGGGAATCTGGAAATCTGGTCTCCCCCAGGTAAACTGTTTGCTTCAGCTGCTTGGCTTTTATGTTTTCAGGATGGTTTGGGCACTCATGACTTTGTGGCCTCAGACACCACTTCTACAGTGAATCAGTCATGTTCTTAATTCTAAGCCTCAGACATAAAGTTTGGCTAATATAAACAGAAAATAGACTTGAATATTTTATTGTGGTAAGTACACATACAGCTGAAAACATCTGGGATTCAAGCCTGCCCTAACAGTGCAGTTCAGTGGCATGAACAAGACTCACAGTGTTGTGGGATATCACCACAATTGATTCTTTCTTATTTCTCCAATAGAAGTCACTTCATGAGGTAGCAGCAATCCCTCCCTCCCCTCATTACCACCCCTGGTAACCTGCATTCCACTCTGTGCTCCTGAGCTCAAATCTTCTGGATATTTCCTTAAGTGGAATTTTAGAATCTGTGGGCATGTATCAGAACTTAGTGCCTTCCTTCCTTCTTTTTACACATGTGTATATATTCATGTACCTGCTGTCCTGCCTTCCTTTTACACATGTGTATATACTCATGTACCATGCTGCCCATACTATTTTCTAGACAGGGTCTCTCACTTGTTGCAGAGCTTGTAGACAGGTTGACGAGCTGGCCAGTAGACTTCAGGCATCCTCCTGCCTCTGCAGTGCTGGGATTGGAGATGTGTACCGCTGTGCCTGACATTTTTGTTGGTGCTGAGGGTCCACACTTACAATATTTTTAATCCTTTATTTTATGTGGATGGGTGTTTTGCTTGCGTGTATGTCTGTACAGCATAGGCATGCAATGACCACAGAAACCAGAAGAGGGTGTTGGATTTTTCTGGTACTAGAGTTGCAGACAGTTGTAAGTTGCAGAATGTGGTTCTAGGAATCGAACCTGGGTCCTCTGGAAGAGCAGTCAGTGCTCTAAACCACTGAGCCATCTTTCCAGTGTTGAACTCATGTTCTTATACTTGAGTAACAAACACTAAACCAACTGAGCTATATCCCCAACTCTATAACTTCATTCTTTTTAGTGGCCGAATAATATTTTCTTTATCTGTATATCATAGATTTTTTTCAATGCAAGAAAAGGAATTTTATAAAATCTATTGCATGGATTCTATAAAAATAAAACCTGGAGCCCACATAGTCAGTGTGGAGCATAGGCTGTGATCGTAGAGGAAATAACCAAGTCTCAGTGTCTCATTTGTAAAATAGGAATAAAGAATCCTTTGCTGATTGTTTGTACATTTGAGATAACATATACAAATCACTTAGTACAGACCAAATCACCCACACGAAAATGATGCTTATCAGCATTATTTTATTACAATGGCTTGTGAAAACCACAGCTTTTGTCTCTTCCTCATACAAAAACAGATGAATGGAACCTAGTCTAAAACCGTATCCTAAAGAAATGCATCCACGTTGAAGTTTTGAGCATATTCCCAATCGATTCCTGCTTCCAGGGTCTTCCAAGGAAAAGTGATGAGTCTCCCCTCCTGCTGGAGATTGCAACCCTCCAGGGCCCCCTGGCCTCCCAGCCTGTTGACTGCGGCCAGCTTTAGGCTTTGCCTTTCTGAGCACAAGCTTGCACTGTGGGAACGCAGTGGTGCCAGGTGGCTGAAGGCCATGCTGATTAGCGGGAATAAGATGGCGTTCCTTTTGCACCTGTGGCCTTGAGTCTAACTAGATCCCCGAAGAGCTGAGCCCTTGCCATGGGAACCAATTGCAGACGGGGAGGGTGTTGCGGTGCCGTTGAAGTAGACGCACCTGGTTTTATGTCCGGCCTCTGCCATTTGCAGGGCAAGCACCTTGTTGGATGGGACTGGAAGGGGGTTTCCATGGAGCTACAGAAGGGAGGGCAGCGTCCAGGAGAGTCAGTGGGAGAGAGGCGCCCTGGGAGACCACTGTAGGCCGATGGATCCAGCTCAGATGTCTGTGGTGCACGGATGGGTCCCTCCCACAGTTCTGTGTGTCTCACTTAGGGCATCCTGGAGTGGGGGGATGTTGGTGCCTCTTAAATTATATCCTGGGTTGCATAAACCATTCATGAAGGGTGTAATATACATGAAGCGTATCTCAGCCCTCCCTCTCCTCCTCCTTCCCCTTCTGCTCCCCTTCTATTGTTTCTCTTCTATTTTCATGTCACAGATACCTGTGTGACTTCATGTATCTATTAAATCTAGGAGCCACAAGCGAGAGAAAACATGCGTTATTTGTCTCCCTGAGACTGGCTTAATCACTCAGTCCAATCATCTCTAGCTGTGCTGTTTTCCTGCAAATGAGTTGTCGCTCCTCGGGTCTGAAAAGAACTCCTTCATGTATGCAGGTCCCGTTGCTACTCTTCAGTCTGTGCTGCTGGCTGCCTAGGCTGGTTCTGTGCTTACCTGTCATGAATGGCACGGCAGTGACACCCTGGTGTGCTGGTGTCCCTGTGATATCCTGACCTGGGGTCTTTAGGAAGTGGTATAGCTGGGTCATATGTAAGATCTAATTTAATTTTTGGTGTATCTTTTAAAGTCACCCTTAGCAAAATATCTGGGCAATTTTCCCTTCATTATAGTTAAGATTTGGTAACTCTGGGCAGAGACTCCAACTGGCAGGTGTAACCTTGAGAGGTAGCTCTGTCCCTGCTCCTTAAAATGTTTTACTCTCTCCTGAGACTAGTTTTTCTGAGGTTAGGAACAACCTTGTTGTGAAGAATGATCCTCATTTGCAGTCAGGTCCCCTGAGGATTCGGATGTGTGCACTGCGTTTGAACTTGGCTCTCGCCTTGAGGTGCAGCAGGAAGGTGGCAGGCAGCTGTCTTGAGCACCCTGGGACTCCTCTATAACAATCCTCCCACAGGACTGGTCGCATCTGCACAGGGGCTGTGCCAATGATGGCAGCTCAAGCAGATGCTTCGTTAGGCCTCATCCCTTACCTTGTTCTATTTCTCCTTGGCGAGACAGTCCCATGTAGGCAAGAATGACCTCAAATTTCTTTTTTATTACTTAAAGTTATATTTATCTATTTTGTGTGCACATGTATGAACATGAATGTCACAGCGGGAGTGTGCAGGTCAGAGGACAGCCTATGGAGGTCTATGCTCTGTCCACCCTGTGGGCCTGGGCATTGAAATCAGACTGGCAGCAAGTGCCTTGACCTGCTGAGCCATAATCACGCTGGTGCCAATGCTTTTAAAAATTAACTCTCTTCCCCCCTCTCCCTACTTTCCTCTTTTTTTTTTTGACAGGATTTCACTATATAGTCCAGCCTCAAATTTAGCCCAAGCTGACCTTGAACTGGGGGCAATCCTCCTATTTCAGCCTTCCGAGTACTAAGATTACAGGCATGTGCCACCACACACAGCCATTAAAAATAAATAAATAAATAAAACAAAGCAAAAAACAACAACAACAAAAAAAAACAAACCCCAAACCCCAAACCTCTCTTTGTTTCATGACTTTTAACTCCTGATCTTTCTTCCTCCACCTTCTTAGCAGGCATGCACTGCCATGCCCAGTTTCTGCAGTGCTGGGAATTGAACCAGGGCTGCCTGCAGGCTGGGTGTACTGAATGCCAACTGAAAACCATGTCTCCAGCCTTCAGCTACTATTCTAAAAGCCTTTTCGTGTCTGGCAAGTGATGTAGCTCCATTTCACAGATGTGGACACTGGGACTCCAAGATTCACTGCCTAACAGATGGCCTATTGTGAACGCAGACTCAGACACTGCTAGACAAAGAGACATCTTTTGGGTCAGAATCCATGCTTTCTGACCTGGTCCAGGGACCCATTTACCTCCTTGCTGTGAGCTTGGAAAGGAGGGGACTTGTAGTAGATTCTCCTGACTTAGTGTTACAGTGTGATTCGAAGGCTAACTGATTGATTCTCTGCCCCCACCCCTCTCTCTGCACCTCTGAGCCGGAGCAGGACACTGCGCAGACTTGGTAGTTAGTGGCACACTCAGGTAGCTCATTGCCTTATGCCCTAGGGCTGCAGTAAATTGCTATTATCTGGTCTCCAAGCCTCTGGCGGGAGGAAGTCTGGGAAGGTGACATATCTGTAAATAACCACACCTGGTTCTGAGCGTGCAAGGACTGGCATGTCCCCTGGCCTCATCAATTACCATCAACCTTTAGCAGAGGGAGCCTCAGGGGAGAGAGCCTGCCTTCATGCCCTTACGAGTATTTATAGCCACCTCATCCTGTCCACACCCGGGGGTGTCTGATTCAATTGGCAGCAACCTTCTTCCACACGGGCTTAGAGTCTTCCAGGTCTAGAGGGACATGTTGCTTAGCCTTCCACTACACAGACTAGAAGGCACAGCAGCCACCAGGTCATAGTGAGGATGTGGATAGGGGTGATGTCTGGATTTCTCAGCTTCGTGAATTTGTCTCCTGGGGAACACTGGCCAAATAGCTATCCAGGGTCAGGGTTCAACGACCATGATTTACAAACAGATGCCCTGTATTCCAAACCCACTTTGTTGAACACGCTAAGTAATGGTCGTTAACGTGAGGCTTCTGTCTCGGTTTCTCATCTGTAAAATGGGATAATGCTCGCTCTCAGGATTATTGTGAAGTTTGATGCAATAGGACCTTAATTTAGGTGGCATCGATACATGGCATCAGATCCAAGACAGAATAAAAAGGAGAAAGTGAGCTGAACACCAGCATTTATCTGTGTTTGTTATGGATGCACCTGGCAGACCTGACGCCATGTTTTCCCACCGTGGTGGGCTGTACCCCTCTCAGGTCCCGTGCAAAGTCAACTCTTTCATAAAATGCCTTGTGTTAGATATTTGGTTATAGCAACCAGGAAAGTAGCCAACCGGAGGGCTAGCTCATAATATGGTTGTTCTTAAAAGATGACCAACCAAAGGGAGGGGGCTGCTTCAAGTAACAGAGAGCAGAAGCCTCATCAGGATGAGTTACCCGTGTTAGCGTTTGCCTGCTCAGTTTCTTCCTTTCAAGTTCTTCCATTATGCCAAAAGTGTATCATCACTCAAAGCTTTATTATCCAAAAATACACAAACTTGGGGAGCTAGCACAGTAAATGGTAAACTTGAGCCTGGGCGCAGGTGGCCCAGTGGGTTAAGTGGACTCCTGTCTCTCATGCAAGGACTAGAGTTTGGATCCTCGGAGTCCACAGAAAAGTGGGGTGGGATGGCAGCTGCCTATAATCCCAGCTCTCAGGAGCCAGTGAGGCATGGGTTCAGCAGGAGTCCCCACCCCAGTAAATGAAGTGGAGAGAGACCAAGGCGGAAGCCAGCGTCAACTCCCAGCCTTCACGCGTGTGTGTTTATGACTGTATTTGTAAGAGACATGGACTTCTTAACAAAATCACGCCATTTTCACACATTCACAAAGCTTGGCAGTAATTCATATTATTAAATGTGATTCAATAATTAAACTTTCAGAGAGTATCAGGTTTCTTCAATTGATCCATTTTCCCCCCTGGGTTAGTTTATTTGACTCTGGATTTACACCAGATGCCCACATTGCGAGTGGTTGTTTCCCCTCTGTGCCCCCTCTTTTTATACTCTCGAAATCGTGCGTGTCATGCTGAGGAGACTAGGTCCTGTCTCATTCTCTAGACAAGTGTATTAGTCATCTTGTTCCAAGTTACAGGGGCAAAGTACCTGACCAAAGAAACTCACAGAAGGGCTTATTTCAGCTCACAGTTGGAGGGTCCAGTCCTCCTGGTGGAGACGGTGTGGCCACAGGAGGGCAAAGCAGCTGCTCGCATGGTACAGCAGTGAGGAAGCAGGGAGCCGTGAAGGCTGGTACTCAGTGGGTTGTCTTTTTTTTTAATTTCTTTAAAAATTTATTTTCATTTTAAAAAAGCTATCTTTTCTCATTTTACATTCCAATCTCAGTTCCCACTTCTTCCCCTCCTCCCATTCCCTTCACACTCCCCACCCTCATCCCACCCCCATTCTCTCCTCAGAGAGGGTAAGGGTGGGGAGTCTACAAAGTCTAGCACATTGCTGTGAGACAAGACCAAGGCCCTCCTCACTATTTCTAGGCTGAGCAAGGTATTCCTCCAAAGAGAATGGGCTCCAAAACACCAGTACATGCAGTCGGGGTAAATCCTGGTCCCACTGCCATTGGCCCCACATCGCTGTGTCTTTTTTATTCAGTCTGGGACCCCAGCCCACAGGATGACACTGCCCACATTTAGGGTGAGTCTCTCCTCTTAACTAACCGAGCTCCTATCTTAAGGGTACGCCAGAAGCTTGTCTCCATGGTGACTCTAGACTCTGTCAAATTAACAATCAAAGTCAACCCCACAGCAGGACTGTGTCCTGGCGGGGAGCATCTTTGTGTGAAGTGAGGCTACCTGTAGAGACTTGGTCTGACTGAGATGCAGTTATTTTAGTTAAGTCTGCACTGCAGGCTTTGTCCCATGCTTCATCAGCCAGCGTGTAATGATTGGTTGCCTCTGTCATTGATGTTGAAGCCAGCGATCATCAACACCTAGATTCGTTATTTCCTTTGGGGTTTGCAGAAATTGCTTTCCAATGCTCTCATCTTGTCTTCACTTCTCTTTCTGTAAGGAAATTATTTCACTATCAACTTCTTGGTTGTTTTTTTTTTTTGATATAAAAAACAGGTGACATGCTGGATGCCTTTCCTGCATTTCCTGAAGAATGTTTTGGGTGTTTCGGATCTTCCAGTGGTGACTAACTGGAGGTTTCTCTCTCACCTGCCAGTTCCCGAATAACCACTCTGAGGCTTAATATTAATTACAAACTCTTTGGTCTATGAGCTCAGGCTTATTATTAACTAGCTTTTACTACTTAAAATAACCCATTTATATTAATCTGTATTTTACCGTGAGGCTCATGGTTTGTTACCTCACATCTTGCTCCTCTGACAGCTACTGACATCTCCTAGACTCCACCTTCTTTTTATCCCTTTAACTTTTCTTGGATTTTTTTTTTTTTAACCTGGCTTTCTTCTTTCTGGCTATTGGCCAAATCAGCTTCTTTTTTAACCAATGGTAATAAAACATATTCACAGCATACAGAAGAGCATACCACCCACATCAGGTGACCATTAGGTTTCTTTTTTCTATATTCATAAGGAACTCGTGGATGCAGACATAGTCAAAGTGTTTTAAGCCACTATCTTTGCTATTATTATTGAAAATAGATTTAAATATTTTTATGCCTGGCATGGGGACATCTTTCCTCAGCTACTTCCTGAATTCTGGCATGACCACAGCCTCAGCAACAGAAAAGCTGTCCGAGTATGAAATGGACTATTTAAGAGAAAATATGTTTATACTGGTATTTCCAATTCAGATTACAATTAAAGGGCTTTTAAAAACTTTAATTTGATTTTTAATCTTTTGCTTTTATGCCCAAAATCTTAGTGTTTGTTTGTTCAGACAGAATTTCACTGTGCAGCCATGGCTGGCCTGGAACTCACTTTGTACATCAATCTGGCCTCAAACTCACAGAGATCTGCTTGCCTTTGCCTCTTGATTGCTGGGATTAAAGATGGACATCACCACGCCTAGGGAAAATATTATTTTTTAAGAGTAATGTAATTGCTTCTTGTTTTATTCTCTTCTTTGGTAGGACACACACAATCATACACACATGTACACATACAAATGCACACATACATACATGTACACACATGTGGTATGTATGTACATAGGTGCATATGAATACTAAAACTGGTCACTAGAAAGAGTTAATTTTTGTTTTTTTTTTGTCTGTTTTTTCTTGGCAGGGGCTCTCTTTGTAGCCCTGGCTGTCCAGAAACTTGCTCTATAGACTAGGCTAGTCTTGAACTTAGAGATCTACCTGCTCTATCTCCTGGGTGCTGGAATCAAAGGCACACAGCACTTAATGTCTGACTAGAAATAGCTGCTCATTGCTTGCAGTTTCTAGCATGCCTCTCACTGGAGATACTCGGTTGAGTTATTGGAGTCTTAGAGTAGTTAAGGCAGCACATCTCTGCATCATTAAGCCATCAATGTACTGCAGTTAAATTTATTTTATTTTGCCCTTGATTTAAGGAATTGCCTTTTTCATGTGGCTAAACATTATTTGTAATTGCCTCAAATGTCCCCATGGTTTCCAAACCAAATCTAAAAGGCAAGGTATTAGTCAGAGAAGTGCAGATTCTATACAAACTCATCTCTTTTTCCTTTCCTTTTCTTTAGCTGACAACACTATTTATTTTAGACTTTTTTCTCCATTGCAGAATCATACATGTGCACACACATATGGATACACACTCTCTCTTAGTTGTAGATGAATTTTTCTTTGGGCTGTCAACTCAAAAAAAATGACATGGAGGCTTATTAATTACAAAAGCTCAGCCTGTAGCTTAGGCTTGTCCCTTTAGCTCTTATAACTTAAATCAACCTATTTTCATTCATCTGCGTGTTGCCACATTCCTTGTGGCTTTTACCTCTCCTCCCGCATGTCTTGCTCTCCTTGCATCTGGCTTGCGATCCCTCCTTTCTTCTCCCTAGTGCTCTCTGACCCCAGAAGTCCTGCCTAACCTCTTCCTGCCTAGGTTGTGGCCATTCAGCTCTTTATTAAACCAACCACAGCGACACATCTTCACACGGCGTAAAGGAATATTCCACAACACTTAGTCCGTGATTTCTCATTGTGTGTGACTGAGTCCACCTTGCTTTCTCACTGGAACCTGCTGTCACCTTAGCCACATGCAGCCCTGCTCCACACTCCTTCCTGAAAGCCCATGCTCAGTAGTCTTTGGATTCTCATCCTCTGAATGGCAGATTGCTAGGACTTAAATATACAGATTTGGGAGTTGACACGGTCAGCTCAAAATAGGGTTGCATTGATCTGTGGATCAATTTTGAGAGGACTGACGTCATGACAGTGCTAAGCCTTTTAATACAAGAGTGGGAATGTCCTGGCATCTGTGTAAATCTCACTTAAGATCTGTGGAAAGAAAAATACGAATGTGTAACCGGCTCTGTTTTTTCTCTTTTTATTTGGTCTGGGACTATCACGAGAGCTGGTTGTTAGACAATGAGGTTAATCCACCCACCTGTCCCTTTTGCATATAGTTAAGTGTTTCTCCACCCTGGTGTGGTGCACTAGGAGCCCTTGCTAGGATTCCATGATGTTTTACACTCCAAATGTGTGTGTGTGTGTGTGTGTGTGTGTGTGTGTATCTGCACACACCTGCCGATGTGGCCCAGAAGAGGGAGGCATAGTAAAAGTTGCTTATATTGTTGCTGCAACCTGACCAGAAGTGACTTGAAGAAGGGGGAGTTTGTTCTGGCTCCTAGTTAAAGAAGATACCTTCCATGGTGGCTGGAGGGGGAAGTCAGCTGATCATACTGCATCCAGTCAGGAAGCAGACAGCGCCTGAGTGTCAGTGGTTCGTTGAGTTGAGTGGCAGTCTGTCCCTGGAGACATCTGAGGTCCCAGCCAGAGCTAGGGAGACACAAATGGAACCTAATCTGAGACAAAAATAGGGAGTAGCATGAGATAGGATGTGGCTAATTGTGTTGCCATCATTTTGCTTAATTAAATGAGACTCCCAGGGATACGCAGTGGTAATTACTCTTTTGGCGTGTGCCCCCTTTCTCCTGTTAGTTCACTTCTGGAATCCTTCTCCTCTAGTCCTGGCTGGCTATTTCTGAATCTGCATCTCTTCATCTTGCTGGTTTGTTCAGAAATTATCCTGGTTTGGAGCACAGAAAATTGCCTCTTGGACATGAGATGCCTAGACTAGATGGGAGCCATTAGAGCTTTAGCCTGAGGTCTCCGATTACTCACATCACGTAGGAATGACTCCTTGGACATATATGTTCAGATCACTGACCCACAAACCCCAAAGGTAGAAGCCACCCACCCATCCACCAATAGAAAAAAACAGGTGGATGCAACGTGGTGTCCTGACTTGCTGTAATGTGTGTGTGTGTGTGTGTGTGTGTGTATGTGTGTGTGTGTGTGTGCTAAGTGGAAAGGCCAGATTCAAAAGTCACATGGTCAATCTCTAGAGAGATTCCATTTCTCTAGACTCTTCAGACTAGGTAAATTCATAGAGACAGAATCATGTTGGTGGTTGCCATGGACTTGGTGTAGAAGAGAGTGGGGAGCAATTGCTCTATTGATGCAAATCACTTTAGTCCACTTTGTGAGGCTGGAACTGTGTAAGCAGTAAAGTCTCATTTGCCTCCCTCCCTTCTTCTCTCCCTCTCTCCCTCTCTCCCTCCCTCCTGTCTTTCCTTTTTTTTTTTTATGACAGAGCTTTCTATACATTCCAAATTGGCTTTGGATTCACAGCAGTCCCCTGCCTCGCCTCTAGAGTACTGGGATAACAGATGTGTACCGCCACACTCAGGTGAGCTTTCCGTTAAAGATCACGTGTTTTTGTTCTATGTGTGTAGGCGTTTTTCCTGCGTGTATGTATGTGTACAGTGTGCGTGACTGGTGCCTACTGAGGCCAGAAAAAAAGGTGTCAGATCCCCTGGAACTTGAGTTATAGATGGTTGTGAGCCACTAGTGGGTGCTGGGAATCACTTGTGGGCCTGTGGAAGAACAGCTGGTGTTCTTAATCAGTGTTCTTAATCTCTCCGACCCCGCCCCCATCTGTTGATTTGTCCTATGTGAATCACATCTCAGTAAAATGAGGTCAAGCGAACCATCTACCACACAGTAAGGCATTGCATAAAGTCCCATCTAGGTGGTGAAAGCTTTGAAGTCATCCTGGTAATTGCCTCATTACTCATCAGAGGCAGCTCAACTGGCTTTTCTTCTTCACACATTCCAAACAGGAGAGAAGGCAGCCTCTGCGAAGCTCCTGTGATAACCAGAGGTGGTTCGAAGGCCATCTGGATGAGAAGAGTGTAGAGAGGCTGGGGGCGAGCCTAGGCAGAAGTGAGACACTCAAGACCTTCATTTGCTATGGAGAAGGGACTTGATTTTTAATCCAGTTATTTTTTTCTATGATCTACAAAACAAAATCAATCCTGGGATACATAATTAAATAGCAGCGTATTTTTTTTAGAGAAATGGCAATGTTCTATGCATGCATTTTCCTTAAAGTTTATTGTTTTTGTTTAATTATAAAAGCAGCATAATACTCATTATAGATTAGGAAACCCAGAAATGCATAAGGAAATAGGAGAGATCACTTATCCTGCCACGCAGAAGCAGCTACATAACAGTTTTGCATATGTATTCCTCAATGCTTTATTCTTGCCCTGTCTTCAAATACCTAAAAACATGTATTACCCATAAACTTTTACCCACCAACTTTTCTTCTAGTGGTCTCATAGCATAAGCTCCTCTGATGTATTCACAAGGCTTTAGTGTGTTGGCTGCACCAATATTCCAGTATAGGAAGGTGCAGCCTCTTCAAGCACCCTTGGCTTTTCAACACCTTGGTGATCTGTCTGCTCTGAGATAAATACTGAACTGCACAGTGCAAGCCATGGACTGCGGGGAGGACAGAGACCTTACAGGACTGCATGAGCAGAATTGCAGAAACTTTTATTCTTCTCTGTCAACTTGATTGAACTTAAGGTCTCTTAGGAGCACACCATCAGGTATGCCTGTTGAGAGGTTTAAAAGATATAGGAGGATACAATTTGAATGTGGGGGCACCATCTCATTGGCTGGGGTCCCCGTCTGAGTAAAAAGGAAGCCGAAGAAGTGAGCCAACGACGATTCTTCATCTCTTTCTGCTTCTGATTACAGATGCAAAGCGACCTTGTCCTCTTGCGGCTATGAGTGCCCACCACAGTGTCCTCAACTATATGTCAAAACAAGCCCTGGAATTGTTTTTGGTCGGTATTTTGTGGTAGCAATGGAAAAGTAGCTAATAGTGGCCGAGTGTGATCTTGGGAAGGTGACGCTGCTGCGCGCTTAGAATTTTGCTGGAAACTGAGCTCAAAGAGAACAAAAAGTGGGTGATAGCAGCCAAGAGCTTAGAAAAGGGAGCCTGAGCTGGCTGAGTGGTCCTGGCCTGAAGATATGTAAACACTTTCTGAGACCTACTATATGGAGGTCACGGGAGGATTAAGGCACCGTCATAGTCTTAGAGACAATCGGGTCCTGCAGTGACTGTGAAGGCCACGAGGCAGTTTGTGGCCAATTCCATAATGGGACTGGGCACTGTAGAAGCACAGGGAATACATGAGCGATCCTTGGTAGCAGAGATGGGGATTGAAGCCAGAGAAGCTTCCAGCAAAAGAAAAAAAAAGATGGGGGTTGGGAGCAGGGAAGGTGACTCCTGGGCTGAGTCTCCAGAAACAGCTGGGGTTGTAGCCTGAGCTGTGTGGTCCTTCTCTGTTCCCTTTCCGATTCCCCATCAACCTCTAGGACTCGTGAGTGTTTAGCTCATGGGATCTGCAGCAGATTGCTGTCCTTGTGGCCCATTAGATGTCTCTCTTCTTACAGTCTCAGAACCTGGTAACATTTGCCTTTGAACTTGAGTCCATCCCTGAGAAGTCTACTGGCTCTATATTGTGATCTGGAATTTTCCAAGCCTGTGAGGGTACAGATGCCAGATTCAAAGCATGGCGACTTACCCCAGGAAGGCTCTACAAGGATATGAAAACTCTGGCCATAGTGGATCCTCTCTAAAGCAACAGCTATCAGGGCATGCTGTAGAGATTTAATGAAATGAATGAGCATTGGTCTAGCTTTGAATTGGTGCTGGGACATCTGTCCTCCTCCCTGAGGTGATGGATGAAGGAAGGGTGCAGCCTGCACTTGTCTTTAATCTTGTTAGAGAATGTAACCTCTGAGTACTGTCTGGAAACAGCCAGTAGGCTATGCCTAAGTATACCAGTCCAGCCCATCATGGCAGGCCCTCCAGCTGGCATGGTCTTCAGTATTAGTGTCTGATGCTTCTATATGTGCACATCCCATTCGCTGACAGCCCAGCATACCCTTGAAGTTTCAAAGTGCCTGTAGTAGGAAGTGATATTTTAAACATTTATCTCAAAGAGTAATTATTAGTCACAGTGATGAGCGGCTTCTTAAAGAATTGGGGGAACTAGCTGCTGGTGGTAGTGACTCATCAGAGTGGCCCACGTCTCCACAGGAGAGTCATGTGGCTTCTCATCTCCCTTTGAGGAACGGCTCTGCCATTTTCAACAACGTGAGATTTATTGTGTGGGATTTGATGAGCAGGTCATTGCTATTTACTCCTCAAACAATGCTAAGAACGGAATAAAGAGAGGCACTGACTCAGTGAAAGGGGCAGCAGAGCAACGCAGCTGAGAGACAGACACAGGACGGCATTGTCTCTCGGTTGCAGCCTGCGTTGGACCTGTTGTTACTCAGCTTTTGTGTTATTGTTACATGACGGAGACAACATAAGATAGGAAGGGTTATTATGGCTCATGGTTTCAGAAAGATTTCAGTTCATCCTGGTGCGAAAGGTATGGCCACAGGGCTGTTCCCATCTGTGGTACCACGGGGCCAGGCCAAGAGGCTGTTTACATTGTGGCTGACCAGGACGCAAAGCTTGCCTTGGTAGCCTAGTCTTTCGTGCCAAGCTTTACATACTTAAAGACTCTACAGCTTTCAAAACAATGCTATAAATTGGGGGGTAGAATGCTCAAAATATGTGTTATTTTAGAGTCAAACTATAACGACCCCAGCCCCTTGCCTTCTGTCTATCAGTTTCTCGTATGTAAAAACAGCGTTGAGTGTGTGTATGCCTGGTGCCACCTTCTACTTGCTTCGTGAAGGGTGCAGAATAAAATCCCACCTCTGCCCTATCAAACTTACAAATGCTCCATTATAGGGCATCCATGGTCCCTGATTTAGTTGCTTTTCTATTGTGACAAACACCGTGGTCAAGGCCGTTTATAACAGAAAATGTTTAATTGGGCTTATGTTCCAGAGGGTTAGAGTCCATGAAGGTGGAGCAAGACCGTAGTGTTGGGAGCAGCTGAGAGCGCGTATGCAGATCTATGAAGCAGAGACAGAGCACTGAGAGTCTCAGGAGTCTTTTGAAGTCTCAAAGCCCACACCCAGTGACACACCTCCTTCAACGAAGCTACACCCCCTAATCCTTGATGAACAGTTCGATCAATGGGGGACCAATTATTCAAACATATGAGTCTATGGGGGACATTCTCATCCAAACCACCACAGCCCCAGACATTGTTGTTGGCCTGCTAGGAGTCCTTAGAGTACCAGAATGCTTGGAGACTTCCAGTTGGTCTTTGTGGAGCTATGCAGAGAGAAACACACAGTCTGCTAAAAGTGTACGGACAGAATCAGGAGAGGACTTCCCTCCTTCCTCCCTCAATAGAGTTCATGTTTTGTCAATTATGTCTCTGCTTGCTCTTTATACGGCTACTATTAGGAGTTTACTGAGTATCCTCAGGTCTCATATCACGTAATTCTAAGATATACCCAAGAAGATGGATACCAGTATGATTTATACCAGCATGACTCTCCTTGTCTGGGTTTATGAGCTGAAGTTCAGAGTGGCAAGGCAATCTGGCCAAGGTCACACAGATAGCCAGTAGCCAGCCTTATCCACCTGACTCTCTCCACTAGCCTGCCATTTCTCCTGCTGTGTGTAGTAGGTGGACAGAAGTAAGGACTTCAGTGTCAGATTAGTTGGGGCCCCACACCCGGCCCCATTACAGGCTGTGTAATTTGGGAGGGTCATTTCCGTGTCCTCCTGACAGTAATAGCGGCAGCGGTAGCAGCTCAAGCCTGGGACTTGCTGGAGCCAGAAGCGTTCTTTTCTACTTGTTTGTTTAGCTACAACAGCCAGGGCTCTGTGTGAGTTCAGATGATTCCATGGGACACTATGCATGCCCAGTGCCCTTCACACAGAATAGGAATGAAATACTAGCTAACATGGACTTACAGGGTTCTACTTGCTAGAAGAGTTGAACCGAGCTAACTTAGAGTCCCCAGTGTCTGATTTCCACCGCAATCATAGATGCCCTAATCCAGAGGCTGCCTGTCCTGTTGTGCAGAATGGAGCTGCCACACCCTGGTACCCCACAAGCGTCCTTAGCATGGGCAAGCCAAGGACCAGCTCTAGCCAATGGGATTCACCTTGTCTTTTGTCTCCCAGAACAGTAAAGCCACTGTCCTGTGTATTCAGTCTAGCATCCCAGCCTACGGGACGGTGTCACCCGCATTTAGGGTGGGTCTTCCCACTCTACTTGAACCAGTCTAGAAACTCCCTCACATGCCTTGCGGGAGCTCCTTCGGCTCCTTCAGCCAACAGCCGCTGCGAGTGGGCGTGGTCTCTCAGCAGCTATTGGCTGAAGGAGTGGAAGGAGCTCCTGCAACACACATACCCAGAGATTTGTTTCCTAAATTCTGTGCAGTTGACAATCAATATCAAACATCATGCTGACCGTGCAGGGTACTGCGGTCATCCTGAAGACTTCAGAGCTTGCTTTAAGTAGAGTGTGAAGCTGGCTGTCTTGTCGACTCCTGAATGGTAGCAACTCTCAGAGCCTGCCTTGGCCTCTGATTTAACAGCACTATCTTCTCCCATTGTACCGATAGAGAAAAGTGAGACACAGAGAAGTTAATTAAGTCGAGCAATTTCCCACTAACTAGAACCAGGGTAAAAACTCAGTTTGACTTGACTCTGGACCTCCTTGTCAGGGTCTGCAGTGAGCGATGAGGTCATATACATTTCAACGTGGTGATGGACATCTCAGAGCTGAGAACACAGTGGTACAAACTCCACTCGTGTCCCGCAGAGCGCAGGTCACCTGTGGCGAGAAAGGGTTCATTTATTCTGGAGCAGATCCACCAAGCCTATGGCTTTGATTTCTAATTGTCTGAAGTGCCTTTCCAATCTGATGTGATCCAGAATGTTAATGATCCAGAAATAGCAGGCTGATGGGGGGGGGCAGCGAGGAGTAAGCACATCCCTGATCTGCTTTTCTGTAGGTACTGAGTCTGCTCTCAGAATCACTGCCTGCCATCCACAGTGGTCAGCAGCTGTGGCTGTTACTATCATTAGTAACTGTTTCCTCAAAACAGTAGAATCACAAGGCAAGAAATCAAGCTAGGAAGATAGAGGAAGGGCGGTGGTGGGGAAGGCTGGCTTCTCCAAATGAGTGGAACCCCTGCTGGCTCTGTAGTGAGCCTGGAGGCACTGAAGGGGCCTAGGGAAGATGAAGGTGTCCTGAGGGCCCTGTAGCTGAACCCCTTTTTTATTTTAGAGAGATCCTGGTTCTGTAGATCTCTTGCTTCAGTAGGGGCAAGCACAGAAGAAAGAATGTCTTAAACATGAGAAGTTAGCATAGCTTACAGGGCAAGGGTGGATGAGAAGAAGAAGGGGAGAGGTCACTTTCTGCTCTCCCTCCTTACTTCCTAGCTGAGCATGGGGCCCCTGGCTGCCCCTTCAGACGGGACACGGCTATACTAGACACAATGAAATAACCTGCCCAGCTCTGCCCGCTTATCTCAAGGAGATGTCGGTGGAAGCCAAGTCTACCGTCTGTCTAGTGGGCAGGAGAGTATAAGGTTTGTCTGGAGGAGGAGACACAGTGCCATGCCTTGTGGAGATGGAGCCCTAACCACACCATGACAGGCACAACATCTGGACGGTGTCTTTGCAGATCTTTCAGTCATGGTCAGGGAGTTGTGCTTTCTGACTGGTTGAAAGCATCATTCTCACACTAGCATATTCTGTGTAAGAATAAGAAAAGCTAACCATAGACATTCAATATTACCTTCCCCTTTGTATTAGTGTGTGCACACATAACAGACACAGCCCCGCACAGGCTCAGGACAAATGTATCGGCAGCATTATCTTGCACTCTGAGGTTGCCCTCCTTGTTCCTGCTCCCAGAAGTAGCCTCCCCATTACCGTTTTTGTTGTGGAGTTTTAGTCTGTTTTACTTTCTGAAGAGTTATTTCTCCAAAAACATCCCAGGGGTCTTTCTGTTCCTTTGCTGTTTTAATTCTGTTGGCCACACTGAGGGATTCCTGGGCTCTCATTGTGGACTGGCTGATAGTGGCTACCCAAAGCCGGTTGATTTGAAATCTGAGATTTCTCAGCTGTAGCTGGTCTTTCTCTGTCCTGCCAGCCAGCTCCCAAATAATGACACAGGGACTTCTTATTAATTATGAAAGCTCATCCAATAGCTTTGGCTTGTTTCTAATTGGCTCTTGTAACTTAAATTAACCTATTTCGATTAATTTACATGCAGCCACGTGGTTCATCTCCTGCAGGTCATGCTTCCTCTGTGTCTGGCTGGTGACTCCACCCTTCTTCTTTCCAGCATTCTCTTTGCCCTGGAAATCCTGCCTAGCTATTGGCTGTCCAGCTTTTTATTAAGCCAATCCAAACGATCCCTCTTCACAATGCACAGAAAGATTGTTCCACAATACTCAGCTTTTTCTCACCTGCAAGGGACAAATTTTGGGAAGTGTTTGCAAGTGGATGCCACATGCTCTTGGAAACATGGCTTAGTGAAGCCAAGGTGACACAGCCCACCTACTGGGGAGAACTCTCTGGCAGTGTCACAGTAGAAAGTCCCCCATAGGTCTATTTCCATCTCTGACAATGAACATAAAGCCCCTTCACCCTGAGGGACACCTAAGGCACATGGCCCACAGTGAGGATAGAATCCTGCCCTAGCATCTTCCTTTACCACCTCCCCAGGTTAGACACCCTCCCCACTTTGAGAGTGTTCCTTATAAGCCAGGCTGGCCTCACTATGTAGCTGAAGATGACCTTGCACTTTTGATCCAGAGTGCTAGAATCATTAGCATGCCACCATGCTGGCTGTGATACTGAGGATTCTACCCAGGACTTGATGCACATACAAGACATTGTTCTCTGACAATTCCATATGCATAGATGCGGCACTCTGGTTGCCTTCAACACATCTTCTCTCATCTCCCCCGTCTCCTGACCATGCCTCTCTTCTCCACTAATCTTATCCCAGCATCTATAACTTTCTGTTTTCTTTGTGTCCCACTGGTTTTGATAAGTTCCATCTGTGTAACTTTGGAATTAGAGCCTGGTAGGTTTACCAGTGGGTACACAACTCATGACAATGCTCTTCCCCCCAAGACTATTAGTAATCAGCAGTTCAATAGTACAGTATAGGGTTCCATGAGTTCCTCCTCCATTCATGACTGACTGTTGAGTGGGCCTATCATGTACAAGTAACTATAGCTCCTATGAGTTCATGACTATATTATCTGTGCCAAGTCTAAAAGATGGCAATGTACTTCCTTCTCCCTATCTTTTGGCTCTTCCATTCTTTCCTTCTCCTCTTTTGCAGTGTTACCTGAGCCTTAGTGGGAATCAGCATATTTAGGGATGGGCCTTCATCTGTTCCTTATTCTTAGCATCTTGGGCAGCACTGGGTCTCTACAC
Organism: Microtus ochrogaster; assembly: GCF_000317375.1. NCBI lineage: Eukaryota > Metazoa > Chordata > Mammalia > Rodentia > Cricetidae > Microtus > Microtus ochrogaster. Next base: position 3,396,722 of record NC_022015.1, on the reverse strand, counting down.
TACAGTCACCATTGTTCACTGTGGAGAGGTTCCTCATGTTAGGGCTGAGGGTAGCTGTTGTGTGAGGGTATAAACAAGATTAGAAGGCACTTTGATGCTAAATATAGCTGGATATCAGTAGTAATTCCCCCACGGGGTCTATTACCTGACAAAGGTATGGTTTTTTGACCATGCTTATAGTATCAAGCACGGATTTCCTTTTGGAGGATGTGACTTGAATCCACGCTGGGACTGGTTGGTTTCTCATATACTAGTCACGCCACCACACATATATGGGCACATATTACATTGTAGATTTGTATTGTATGATTGTAGTTTATAGAATTCACAGCTGAATTAGACTGTTGCACCCTCCACACCAGTGGCCTGCACAACATTTTTCAGTACTTTGAATGCTTTCCAGGAGAAAAGAGGACATGAGTTCAATTCCAGTTTGATTTTTCTGTGTCCTGCAACAAAGGCTCTCTTCAGCAACAGGGGTCTTATCATCCAGTTCAGGTGGAAGGAGAGCTAAATGAGCCAGAACTCCCATGTGGAGGAGTGAGGACCTATCCTGAAGGAGGGGACTGTGAGGCCTCCAGGACCAGTGTTCCTGTGGAGATTTCTTACTCCTAGCCCTGAGATTTTTGTCTCCACTCCTTGCAGGAGCTGATAATGAGCCACACAGCCACACATTATAAGCAGGGGAGCAGTGAAATCACCTAACTGGACCACCCTGTGGGCAGAAACTAAGATTTATTTGGGGAAATTCAAACTACCAAGACTGTCTCTTGAGGGCAGAGAGACTAGAAGCAGGCGGGAAGAGCCCTGCCGGTTTTAGGTGGCTGTGTAGAGGTGGGAGAAGGCTTGCAAGGTGAAACAGACTGGAAATTAGAGGAACAGGGGTGGGGTGTGGGCCAGAGCAGCCCGGGACGCTAGCGTGGGGACGTTCTGATGTTACATATTTGTTGAAGTTCCTGGGGAACTAGATGCCCCATTGCCGGAGGTAAGTAACTGCTGGGGACAGAGAAAGGAAGTGATAGTTTTTCTCCACAAACAGAAACCTGAGTCACAAGATTTCTGAGGAATGCTGACTATGTGCAAGCCTGTTTCCCTGATCAGAGTCCATCCTAAACAGAGCCCAGTCTGTCGTTTATGACATTGTCAGAAGCACTGCCATTTTGGCGGGGGGGGGGGCTACTTTGGAACTAACAGGTACCCCTCTCCAAGCTCTCTCTTTCGTTTTAGCTAGGCGGTCCCCCCAACTTCAAAGCAAATCTACTTTTCAGGAGCTTGTCTGGTGAGTGTACCCAGTTCTTGCCCCTCAGATTTGGAGGAGCATTTGTGAGGTGTATCTGCGCCCCACAGTCAGGGTGAGAGACTGGTCTTATATCACTTAGTTTTCCAGAACTTGGGGTCAGCAGGTCTGCAGAGCAGAAATATTGCAACAGTTTCTGCCGAAAGAGGGAGGAAGGAAGGAAGTGGGGAGAGAGCGAGAGAGATCATATTGTTTCCCTTACCCTCCACCTATGAGCAGACAGCAGAATTTTCATGTATTACTGGAAATTAGACATGGTTTTTTAGTGGTGGGGAATACCCAGACCTGGGCAAGGAGTTGAATAAACTGTGGTTTCACTGGTGTAAGCTTCGGGGTATGGATGGGAGTGGAGGTGGAGGTGGGGGAGTGGTGCTGAGCTGGGTGGTAGAATGAACCAGAAGATATCAACTCAAAACTGCAAGGGAAGAGGGGCAGAGAAGAAAGACCCTACACCCACATGGAAGGAGTTGAGGGAGGGAGTGTGCCTCGAGAGATCCAAAAAGCAACTGGGGAAAAAATGAAGACTTGGAAGAGACTGAGTGCCGAGAAGCAGTTGGCAGATAGTGGTCCTTGCTTCCTGTCTCCGCTGCCCCTGAATGACCTTGACCACAAAGCTCTCCTGCTCTCTCACCTATGCTGTACGCCAGCAACTGTCACTGGATCTCACCGGATCTCCTTGGCTCCCCAGCCCTTGTGATCTCTGTTGAAATAATTCAGATGAGACACACAAAGTAAATGAAGAAGCTGGGTAAGGTTTACTGCAGGGTAAAGCGGGCACCTTCAGGGGATGAGAGTAGCCCATGGCTAGAGACACCACCGCACCAACTTACTGATTTCAAGCAGGTTTTATGCTTTTTTTGATTCTGAGTCAGGATTTTGCCATCTATCCCTAGCTAGCCTAGAGCTTACTACATAGGCAGGCTGGCTTTAAACATGTGGTGTTCCTTCTGCCCGTGTCTCCAGAGCTGAGATTACAATCACACATCACCATGCCTGGATCTATTTTATACTGTTTTGAAAGACTCTGGGACAGACGGTTTTCTCGAAGTGTGTTTTTCTGTGCAGGTGATTGACTAACACGCCTGTTTGGATTGACTTGCAGAAGGGGCAATGGTCCATAAAGCCACTGACTGTACTGAGATTTTAGGAGAGATCTAAAATCCTGGAGCCAGGTTAGACAGTTATCAGTGAATGGTGGCCTTTTGGGAAGTTCAGCATGTCACAGATATGACTCAGGTCTCATTTCTCTGACCAGTAATCCACATTTTATTTTCCATGCTTTTATAGGAGAGGGCATTAGCTCTTCATGAAGCTATTCCTTCCTCACGGAAACATTCCCTCCTGGAAGGAGTAGAGAGCCAGTTAAGACCTGAGAAGTAAACAAAGCTTCAAAGTCCCAGGCAGGTCCTTACCAAGTTCTCAGGGTGACCCTCCCAAGACTACATTAGCAGTGACAATTGCTGGAGAGAGGAGCCATTCCAGCTACTCTCCAACTGACCTGGTCACTTGCAGAGAACTCCAGGACACAATCCCATGACTCATTGCTCACGATAGAGTATGCTTTTCAGTGATGGAGCTGTGAGTGAGTTACCCATGTTCCTGCAATTAACCCCTACCCATGCTCAGTAAATCCTTTTAATAAACTCATTGGCTCATCAAGCTGGAGTTCATTGGAATCATCACTTTGGTCTGTCACTGGTGTCTTATAGTAAGGGAGTAGATATTTGTTCATGTATCCTCAGGCATAGTCACATGACAGTCCCAGTGGCCTTTAGCCTGCTAGTATCTAAGTGGCTACCTAACCATCCTAGCCTCTTTGGGCCATGGTGAGAGACTTGAGTGAACTGAGGATGGAAATGCTGTCTCTACTGCTGCTGGCGGGACTTTCGAGCTCAGATCTCTTCCAGCACATTGTGGAGGGAGACTGCTAAGCCAGGGGCTCCACAGCATCAGGCTGCACAATGCCCCAGATCCTCAGTCTCTTGGAGCGGCCTTGATGCATAACAGGAGATTGAAGGGATGGTGCCCACCTCACCTGTAATGGAGGCAGACAGCTGATACAGTCGTAACTCCCCATCGTAACCTGAGATGGGTCACACTGATGGCTTCATGCTGCCCCAGAAATGACTGTCCCTTGCATCTGGACACAGGGCTGTACTCTTCTAGAAATGGTTTCAGCTCACTCTGCTGTTCTTTGGCCAGCACCTAGAGACAGTGGTGTCCTTAGTTCTCCCCAGTAGGTCACCGCTTGCTCCCCTCACACCATGGCGCAGGTGGACAGTCAAAGCATTGCTCAGCTCCGTTGGGCCCTGGCTAGTCTGTCCTGGAGAAAAAAATGGAACCCGGGAGTCTGTTTGCAGCTAGTAATGAGCAGGCCTGCAGGGTGATGTGTGATCGGAAGAGTGAAATCCGGCTCAGGGTTTGGTGCGTGGTAATGACCCTCTAAAATAAGGAACTTAATTATACCTTGAAATTGAATGATTCCTTTATTCTCTGAAACAGAATGTACTAGACTTGGGAAGCCCCTGGCACTCTTGCTCCTTCATCTATTTCTACCCCTCTTTTCCTGCCAATGTGCTGGCCTCCCATTCCAGAAAGCCTTTCTAGGGTTGAAATCCACTGAAGATGGACTGCCGCCTGCTTTGTCATGCTGAGTCCTCATAGGGCTGATACTTTGGCACAATGGCGAGGCTGCACCATGTACCGGCTGCGTGGGAGTATTAATATAGTTGGCTCTCCCTCTCTGCAGGTTCACGTTCATGATTTCAAACGGTTGTATATTAGATATGTAAAAATCATGTCTGCACTGAACATGGGCATAATATTTCCTTGTCTGTGCTCGCCAACAACACAGAGTGAGAGCTTACGCTGAGTTCACATTGCATCAAGTATTGGAACCATCTAGAGAGGATTTGAAGCAGGTGGGAGGATGAGCAGCTGTGTAGATTCTGGAATCAAAAGATGGTTCTGGAACCAAGGTCCCCTAGACACCAAGGTAAGGTCATGGTCCCTGAGGGTAGAGGCAAAGAGAAAGGGAAGAGAGATGAGCCTCCATTTCCACTTTCCTGCCTCAAGAGTCTCTTTTCCCATTAAGATTGTCTTTCTCAGTTTATATTAGCTCTAAAAAAGGGCTGGAGTCATCTTGATCAGTGACAGATGTCAACCAACCAGAAGTTGTTTCCACGCTCATGGACAGAAGTGGGGACCTAATCACTATACCAAAATGGGACACACGAGCAACTTGAATCGAGTAGAATAGGGGGAGTTCTCTAAGAGAGGAATACTTGAACACAAATCCAAACCCAGGTCCCTTGCTTTCCATGTGGGAGCCCCTTCTCTACCAGAGAAGTCTATGGTACTTGTTAATAAACTTTTACTTGGTGCTGAACTGTCTTCCTGTCTTTGAGTTCTTTAATTAACACAGAGAAAGAAACCTACCTGGTACCAAAGGGGCTCGGATATTTACCTTATTGGCACATAGTGGGTATTGGCACATAGTGGGTATTCAGGATACGAGTTTGGGGAAAAAATAAAGAAGAGAAAGAATCATTAGAGTAAAAGCAAGTGGCTAATGCCAGAACATTATGACATGTGCCACTGGAGTCTGGAGTCTGCCCTTCACCAGGCAGGAAAATGAGAATACTGGTAACAGCATCTGTCTGTGTGTCCCACCTGAAGCCTGTGGGTGGAGGGTGGCCAGAGTAGTGAGGAATACAGCTCAATATAAAATGGGAACTTACTTGAAACATTATGAAATATTTTGCCTTTTTATTATTTGTTTGTAATTCCATTGGGCAGTCGTTGAGCATGAACTTTGAACTTTGTTGAGGACAGTGTTGGGTAGTAATGTCAAAGGTTGGACAAGCCTGTCCTTATAGTGTAAGGTTATACTTGGCTTAAAGTGTGACAGTCAGTGCAAAGAGCCCAACAGAACACTGCCTGTCCTGTGTTGGTATTCAGTGTCTGTCTTCTGTTGGTATCAGCTCAGAAGGCTTCCGGGCTTTAAGTCTGTGGGTAATTTGAAAACAAGAAGTGAGAAGTCACTACCTCCAAAGGCCCACTGTGTTCTGAAGGCTCAGCTCCCCACACCACAGCAGGCAGCCAGTGCTGGGAATGGGGTGAAGAAAGGGGATTGGAAATCCAAAAGAGGGGCAGGGCTAACAGAAGATCAGGTGAGCAGTTAGCTACTGTAGGGCCATAGGCATGGAGATCAGCTCCAAAGGATACTGTGTTGTAAGGAGGGTGCCACAAGCTGGGCGCACAGACACATTGTTGAAATCCTGGGAAGATTTCCATCTCCAAACACAGAATATTTTCTGGGGTGGACTTGACAAAGGGCTTCCTTTCTGTACACAGCTTCAAGGACAGGATTCCTGGGTGTGGCTGAGCAGAGCTCTCTGTAAAATGGATTTGGGCAGCGTGGTTGGCTTGCACCTGTATCTCCAACACTTGGGAGCTGGAGGCAAGTGGATTTCTGAGTTTGGTGCTGCTTAATCTACATCGTAAGCTCTATACCAGCCAGGGCTACATAGAAAGACTCTTCCCCGCAGTAAAGGAAAGAGAAAGAAAGGAAGCTCTTTGACTACAGATATTCCAGTTCTTTACTGCTTCTGGGATCTCCACGGCCTCAGAGGAGGACCACATGTTTCCTAAGTGCTCACGCAGGTGAACACAAACGTGGCTTTGCGTATACAGGAGATGATAGCTGAGAATTTGGATAAATAGAAGGTTGCATGCCTGATTCCAGACTGTTCCTTAAGCCATCAGAATCTTGTTCTATACACCCCATGGCTCTCTATCCTTGTGATCGCTGTCAAAGGAATTTAGAGAGGACAGAGTGTGGTGTGGAAGATGGCAGAGTTTGTTGCAGAGTAGAACGGGCCACACTCTGAAAGGCTGACGGAGGACAATGGCTAAAGAGACCACTCAGCTAACTCTGTGCTATGTACTGCTGAGAAGTCTCTAGAGCAGACAGTGTTCCTGATCAGTGTTTTCCTCTACGTGATTGGCAGGCCCATTTAAATTGCCTTTTATAGGAGGAGACAATGGTATGCCCTTGTTCTTTACTGAAAAGCAAGCTTCTGGCTAGACAGTAATCCCACAAGGGTTAGACAGTCATCCGCAAATGCCCCGTGAGGCAGTTCTGAATGCCATGTCAGAGACACCCCCAGGTCTAGTTCTGGCTGGTTCTGTAGTTTTACAGTTTTAGTTCCTGGGTTTACAAGCTGCTGATCATAAAGGAAGGGTCAGTCCTTACTGCATGCAGATGTCTAACTAGCTACCTCATACTTACTCCCCAGGGTGGACTCTTGTGTCCTATTCTTTCCTCCTCTGCCTTCTGGAAAGACCACTCCCTCCTCTCCAGTCACCTCTGTGTAATTAGAAGCAATTGTCCTTGAGCAGCCACCCTCTGGAACAGCTGTGCTTATAAACACCACCCTCAACCTCACACATGCATGAGACACATGCCTTAAAAACTAGGCGGGCTTTCCTGACCTGAGAAGATGTGCTCCATACTGGGTCAGACTGCAAAGGTCAAAGTCATCTGTTCAGAGCCTCTGGCCTTCTTTTCCAACCTGGAGATTGTCTGGGCTTGGCTAGCTCCACCCTCTGAGAGGACAGTGTTTTTGGAAGCTGCCTCAGGCCCTCCCAGTCTGTGCACAGCGCCATGTTGATCATTAGACAAGTCCACTTGCTGTTTCTGACTACCAGGCACAGGTCACAAGTACAATGGCAGGCTGAGGATGCTAGCCTGCAGCCAACACTCTAACGGACTAGACCTGGACAAGTTCAGTGGCACCTTGAAGATCATCCCACAGTTACTTCCTGTTTTGCTGCCTACAACCACACAGTACAAGTTAAACCCAGCCCATGTTTCCATCGACTTTTTGTTGGTTGAGACTGCTCATTCGTTCCTGGCTGCCCAGGCCACGAAATAATCACTCAGAAACTATATTATTTGCAATACTGTTTGGCCAGTAGCTTAAGCTTATTTTTGGCTTACTCTTATATCTTAAATTAACCCATTTTTTATTATTTAATACTTTACCATGAGGCTCATGGTCTACCAGCAAGGTTCGAGCTGGCAGATCATGTCTTTCTCCTCTGGCTTCTCCTTGATTCCACCTACTCTCTCCTTCTCTATCTGCTTGGAATTCCTGCCTTGCCCTATGCTGCTAGGCCACTGACCAAAACAGATTTATTCATTAACCAATAAAAGCAACACATAGAAGGACTTCCCACATCAACTTTTGATGGGTATGGGTACGTGTACATTCTTGCATACTCATGATCATATGGAGGTCACGGTAAACCTCGGGTGTCATTACTTATTTTTTGAGACAGAGTCTCTCTCTGACTTGGAACTTGCCAAGTAAGCTAAGATGGCTGAATTCTCCCCAGAACTGGCATTTCCCACCACCCCTGTCTCTCCACGTGTGTTTTGGGTATGGAGGTCAGGTTCTCATGACTGCAGGGCAAAGACCATCAGGTGCACGTCTTTTTGCACTTCTGCCCAGGAATTCTTCCACTAAGCCCTGCCCTTTCACAGTCTCAACCCTTCCTCTCAATCATCCTGTGGAGTACACACACTCTTTCTACACAGGAAGATGCAAGCAAGAGGAGGCAAAGGGGTGGTTTGGGGGCACAGTAAACAAAAGACTCTGGATCTTGTGTATGCTGCTCTTCATGACTTGGTGTCTGACTCATTCTAGGGAGGATGGAAAGGAAATCGACACTCCCTGGGCACCAGCCATGGGCTCTGTGTTTCTCCACAGAGCTTTATGAAAATCTATGAAAATCTACCCCCTGGCTCTGATGTAATAACCAACGAGAAGAAACCAAGTTTTTGCTAATCCTGCCACTGTTGTGGCTACCACTCTCTTCCTGTTGTTCCTCACAAAACCCAACATGTGTGAATGTCATCAGATGTCCAGCTTTTTCTGGCTTCCTGTCTCCAAATGCCACCTCGCAGAGCCAACCACTGTTGGGCTCAGCCTTGCCCAGGCCCCTAGCCAAGGGCACCCTGTCCCGGCACACTGGATTTACAGTCTTCATCGGAGAGTGACTTCTGGGATTGGCCTGCTGCCCCTCACCCAGTGAAAGGGTTGACTGTGAGCAAGGGAGCAGGAAGTGACAGCAGGAACACATGATTGCCACCTCCTTCCCTGCTCCATTCAGCCTGGCTGACCTTAAGACAGGGTACCTATTTGCAACCCATGTTCTCACTGCTGGGGCTTAGTGGCTTGGAGACTGGTTCTGACTCACAGCTTTTGATCTAGGCCTTTGACTAGATGTCTCTGTGTCTGCGTTAAGCGAGGTGAGCATCTATACATGTTGGTGTCTAAACAGCATTCCCGTTACATTCTCAGAATGCAAGGTTTAAGTGTAGCATTCGAGTTTTATTAGGATTCTGTTGTGCATGTGTGTATTTGAAGAACTTGGCTTATGTGACTTGAGACTGACAAGTCCTGGTGTTACCTATAGAGCAGGTCAGCAGGCTGGACTTGGCAGCCACCCTATATCTATAGGGCATAAATAAGGCTGGAAATTCAGATAGAGCTTCTGTTTGAAAGCTTAAGTCGGAGGCGGAAATCTTTCTTTGAAAAATCTTGAACTAAGGACTTCCAGCTGATTAAATGAAACCAACCAGATTATGGGGCATAATCTGCTTTACTCCAAATCAACTGATGGAAGTGTTAATCACACCTGGAGCAAAACCCGCCCCGCTTTGTCTGGAGTCTGAAATCCAGACGATGTTTAACAGCTGGGTCTCATCACCATGGACACAGACTTAGCTGCCTCAGTACTGCTCACCTGTGACTCCCAGTAGCGGAACCAGAAGCCAGGCCAGTCCCCACAAGGCTCCCTGTTGATACAGCAGGGTGACCTGGTGCGGTAGCAGTGGCTGCCCTCTAGTGCTATGTTCAGGCGAGAGTCCTTAGTCAAACCCATCTGTGTGCTTCGGGTGGGAGCTCCTAAAGTTTCATGTAGACATGTAGAAAGCAGGGCCTCAGAAGTGTAACTGGAAGCAGAGTGCTCCTTGATGTCCAGGCGCTGTGACATTCGGGAATGTGGTTCTGCGCAGCAAGCAAGTCTCCTACCCTGAAGGTAATGTCTAAGACTCAGAGGTAGAGGTCGTCCCAAGTCTGAAAGGCAGGCTCAGGCTGTTGAAGAAGACTAATTCAGGACATCTAGAGTCCAGCTGGGTACAGCACGTGAAGAGGGGCAAGCTGAGGGTTGACTCTGCCTGTTGACCCCAAGGACTCTTCTGCCTCGTGAGGAAGGGGATGGCTCAGAAGCCCAGACAGTCTCTAAAATGTGATGTCTACAGCAGGAGCCCTCTTACCTAAGAATGTGCTTGGACATCAGACTAGTTCTACAGGTATATTAAGGGTTAGCTTCTCACATGGGTCCCCATCCGTGTTGATGATGGATAATCTGTGTTTCCATGGTTACCCCCTCCTCTCTCACCAGTCTCATCTGCTTTTTTTCTTCCATTTCTAATCTTGGAAAGTTCCTCAAATTTGCCATCTGTATATAGACTGTATTTTGGGGGCAGCCAGGTCTGGTAGCCACTGCCCTGCAAGGCAGTCTAAACACATGTTGCTACTTTGTTTTTTTATTTCACTGCAGCTTTTTAAAACTTCATCCTGTTCCTTATGTAGTCCATATTTTAACTCAGCTGGGTCTATATTTGTGATTCTTTTAGCCCAGTTTACAACAACCATGATCTTTTATGATATTCAGCTTTCTAAGTTATATTCTGCTTCTTGAGGTAAATAATTTTTTAATGACAGAATTTTGTTTTACTGCCTTATTGTATATCCTATTAGAATATTATAGATATATATCTACTATGCATATATCTGCATTGATTTTTCAAGACAGGGTTTCTCTGTGTATCCTTAACTGTCCTGGAACTCACTTTGTAGACCACGCTGGCCTCTTACTCAGAGAGTTGCCTGCCTCTGCCTCCTGATTGCTGGGATTAAAGGCGTGAGTCATCACCTGGCATATCTGGGTATTTTTAGAGGAGGTTAAACTTGATTTTCTTTCATGATGCCAGCAGATTTTCTGGTCCCTCAGGGTCCACGTACTTCCTGCATGCACACACTTCGATATATTTATTATGTGACTTGAGCTCAAATCCAGGATCAGGTCTCTAGACTTTTGGCCAAACACGAGTCTGTTTCTGAAGCCCCTGTTCTTGCTCTGATCACAAACCCCAGTCTTGCGTGGTTTCGTTTTGCTCTTCTGTCTGTGTGTTGCCCTCTAGTCAGGGGAGCTGAACTTTTAGGGGGCTGGCTGGCCCTGCCCCACCACTTCCCATGCTGTCCCAGGACGCAGTTCCTACCACTCCCCCATGCAATTGACTCCACGGAGCTGTAGTTTCTGGGTGCTTTTAGAACATAGAACTGAGAAGGGGAGACAGCACATCAGTAATCGTGAATTTGGTTGTTTCTAGAACTAAGCACTGCACAGTAAGGACAGACACTCTTGTTTTTAGCTCCTATACTCAAGGCAGGGGAAGATAGGAGGTTTTTTGTTTTTTTTTTTCCACAGGCCCCTCTCGGTCACGCCTAGTCCTCTGTGCTGCAGTCAAAGAGCAGAGTAGCCAACCTGAACAGAAATGTACCACATGCTTGCATCTTGAATTAACTCTGTAAACTAAAGATGTTTCTATCCTAATTGGTTTCTTTTAAGCTTAGCTTCAGATTATCTAGTTCCAAGCGATAGAGACCCTCGCAAGCTGTTCAGAGGGAGAGGCAGCAGAATTAATGGGATGGGTTGGGAGCTGGGAAAAGCAGGTAGATCAGGGAAGCACAGCTCTGTGCGGTTGGTTCCCTTAGGCCTGAGAAAACGGGAGGCGTGTGGTGGTTCACACTGTGATATGTGACTTCCAGGTATTAGATGAGAGAAGGTAAAGTGGGCCCCGTGCCCGCATCAGTCTGTGCACGACCTTGGTATGTTCCTCCTTTGTACACGGAGTGCTCTGCCCTGTAGTGCAAGCTGATGGCAGTGCGCTGGCTGCTGAGTTGAAGCTGAGCTCAGCCTGTCATATCTGGAGCCTGGTGGCTGTGGCAAGGACTGCAGTTGCTGCAGGTGCTGGGGTTGCATCCTGCCCCAGTAACAGCATATTTGGAGAAGCAATGAGCCCACTGCCCAGAGAAAAGGCTCTCCAGTAAACTGGCCTTGTCACGGCCTCTTCCACAGTGTATGTAGGCTTCACCTGGCTGGCAGCCAGCATAATTCCAGTGTCCCCATCTTAAAGGTTAGGTCTTGTCTGGCTCTCCGACTGTGTCACATGACCATTCAGCTCCATCTTTCTCGCCGGCTCTCCTGTGGAGCCCTCTGTAGCTGCTGTGCTTCTTCAAGATGGGTAGTGGGGTGGGGTCCGCATTTCAAACCCATTCTTAGCAGTGTTCACTGTCTGTCTTCAGGACACAGGATGGTCTCAGAGGAGGCCTCATGCCAGCGTCTGAAGGGATGGATTTGGACTGGAAGACTTTTTAAGTCTCTGTTCCCCTTTTTCCAAGGTGTCTCAGGGCTGACCTAAAAGTCCCTGTCTCCACTCTTATTTGGAGGCTCCTTTGCATACAGCAACATTGTAATGTGCTCAGAAATGTCCCAGTTTACCCTGCAGACAGGACACTCTCAGCGTGGAAGCTATGGGTAGGGTACAGGTTGTTCCTTCTCAGAGGACTCAAGGTCTAGTCTGCACTCTCCCGGATTTCCGCATCGTATAAAGAACTACAAGTGCTCTCCTGAGTCTGCACGCTCCACGTGCGAAGGGAAGGGCCCCAGATCAACTGGGGTGAAGACCCACTCTGATTTCTTCCCTGCAGACAAAAGATTACTTAATTAAGATAAGCACTGCCCTGTGACCTGATCAAGACGTCAAAGCTCACCGGTGTCAGCGATATCCCTTTCCTTCCACCTTCTCCTTCCTTTGTCCTGCTGTCTCTCTGCTTTGCTCAGTGGGTCTGTTCCTGCTTCTGCTCTTGTGATTGGTTTTCTTCAGCTCACTTAGCTCGACACTGACTTCCCAGGCTTTCTTCCCAGTTCAAGGCCTCAGCGGAGCCTGAGTTCTTGTGTTCCCGTGTTGACGTCTGGGGAAGGGTGAGTAGGTGAGTATTTGTTTCTCTCTTTTATTGTTGTGTACTCATTGTCCATGGCGATGGTTCTGATGGAGATATGCAAGTTTCTCGTGTGTTTTCATCATGATCATAGTCCACCCTATACTGTCTGTTCCTCTGTAGTTTCCTTCACTGTCCCCCAGACAGGCCTACACACACAC
>NC_022015.1:3372615-3383841 GCF_000317375.1 Microtus ochrogaster | reverse complement strand
CACACTCACACACTCACACACACTCACACACACACTCACACACACACTCACACACTCACACACACACTCACACACACACATACACATACACACACACTCACACACACACTCACACACACACTCACACACACACTCACACACACACACTCACACTCCACAAATAAGAGAAAGTGTGGTACTTGTTGTTTTTGTTACTCTGACATATTTTATTTAGCATTATAGTTACAGTTGTGTTCATCTGTTTTACTGGAAACAATAAAATTTTGTTGTTAATGGTTGAAAATGCATATATGTGCACGTACACACACACCACACATACACATATATACACAGTTTACCAATATTTTTGTATGTTGGCAGAGACCTAGGCTGATGCCATTGCTTGGCTGTTGTGAATAGTGACCCAGATCATTATCTTCTTAGCACTCCACACTAATCACTTGAGCTGACTAGTTCATAGTGATCCAGATTACTATAGCCAGGAAAGCTGTCTGTCTGTCTTATCTGAAGGAGAAAAACTGTCCACGACAAAGGCAAATTAACAGATTTCATGACCACTAACCCAGCACCCTAGAAAATACTTGAAGGAATCCTACCCACAAGAAAGCAAGGTAGGCACACCCCCAAAGCCATGGGAAAGAAAGAGAGCCCTAGAATAGCAGAAAAGCAAAGAAAGACTGGGAAGCTACCAACCATCACAAAACAACACAGTAACAGATATAGACATGCACTTTCAATACGATTTCTGAGTTCTTTTAATGGATATCTTCTTTCTACTCTTTAGAGTCCATATATGTATACGCTATATCCAGGCCATATGCCTCAGTTTCCCCTGACTCTCCCGATACTCCCTGACACTTCTCCCGCTACCGCCACATCCTTTTATTGTAGCCCAGTGAGGGCAAAAGCTTGCTGAGCTGTGGACTGAGCTCGTGACATGACCGTGTGAAAGTGACCACAGCCGCGATGAGTCTTAGTACAGTGGCCATGGCGTGTCCAGAAGGCGGCATTCACAGCGCTCTGCTTCATCCTCAGGCTCCCACATTCTTCCTACCCCTTCTTCAGGGATGTCCCTTGAGGCTCGGGTTGGGGGCTGGTGTAAATTTTCATTGAGGGCTGAGCACTCATCAGGTCCTGTTTCTCAGCTCTTGGACCAGTTGTGAATCCCTGCATTAACATCCACTACAGAAAGAACCTTCGCTGGCCAAGGTGGAGAGCAACAATGATCTATGGGCATAAGCATACAAATATTTAGAAAGCTGTTTGACAACATGTCCATTTAACCAAATGACAGTAGCAGCTTCCCCGCTTGGCTCTGTGACCTCCCAAGCCGTGGACTTTTGACTATGTTTGCAATATCAGGAATCAATTCTCTTCTGTGGAGCAGGCCTCAGATCTAATCAGAAAGTGATCGATTCTACCCATATTCTTTATCCCACTATTGTCGTAGTGATTGCATTTCCCCCAATAGGTTGGTGTTGTAGCATTCACAGTCCAGCTCTGGATAAGATCATTGATGTCTTTTCATCCCCAGTAGCCTGCACAGCACATTTTGTCTGTTTCTATGACAACTGGCTAGCAGGTAAAATGTTTCCAGAGCAAAGAACTCTGAACATTGATAGTCTTAATTCCCCTATCAAAAGACACTGATGAACAGATTTCATTAAAAGAACAGGACCCAACTATTTGTTGCATGATAGAAATACATCTCACTGGCAAAGACAAACCCAGCAGTAGGGGAAGGGTAGGAAAAGGACGCCAAGCAAACAGAACCAGAAAACAAGCAGATATAGCAATACCAATATCAGAGGAAGTAAACTTCAGGCCAAAGCTACCCAGAAGAGACAAAGAAGGCCATTTAGTTTTGATTAAGAGAACTATCCATCAAAATGACATAAGATGCTAAATATATGTGAACTGAATATTGGCATACGTGGTTTCATAAAACAGACGCTACTGTTTGTAAAGACACAGACTAACTCAGCACAATAATCGTGGGTGGCTTTAACACCCCACTCTCACCAGTAGGCAGATTATCCTGACAAGAACTAAGCAATGACCTTTACCTTTTTATTTATTTATTCATTTATTAAAGATTTCTGTCTTTTCCCCTCCACTGCCTCCCATTTCCCTCCCCCTCCCACAATCAAGTCCCCCTCCCTCATCAGCCCAAAGAGCAATCAGGGTTCCCTGCCCTGTGGGAAGTCCAAGGAACCCCCACCTCCATCCAGGTCTAGTAAGGTGAGCATCCAAACTGCCTAGGCTCCCACAAAGCCAGTACGTGCAGTAGGATCAAAAACCCATTGCCATTGTTCTTGAGTTCTCAGTAGTCCTCATTGTCCGCTATGTTCAGCGAGTCTGGTTTTATCCCATGCTTTTTCAGACCCAGGCCAGCTGGCCTTGGTGAGTTCTCGATAGAACATCCCCATTGTCTCAGTGTGTGGGTGCACCCCTCGCAGTCCTGAGTTCCTTGCTCATGCTCTCTCTCCTTCTGCTCCTGATTTGGACCTTGAGATTTCAGTCTGGTGCTCCAATGTGGGACCTTTACCTTTTAAAGCAGTGCATGGCACCTGTACATATTTTCAAGCACAATGAGACGCTTCAGTTCAGGCACACAGTGTGTAGTTATCCGATGATCTTCTGATGCGTTTCTGATTCCTTTGCGTTCACAGCCTTTGAGCGCCTCTCTTCTAGACCTTCATAAAACATCAGTTATTGTAGACTGTCGTCACCACTGAAGGGCTCTAGAACTTATTTCTCCTGCCTGACTATATTTTGGGACCCATTATCTGACCCTTTCTCTTCTTTTGTTCCTTGCTGATCACTAACCTCTCTTCTCTGAGATTAGCATTTTTAGCTTTCGCACACGAGTAAAGCACTTGGCATTTGTCTTTGTATTTCTGTCCTATTTGACTTAACACTGAGTCCTCTAGTTCCATCTGTTTTGCTGAAAATGATAAGATTTCACTATTAAGTATGATTGAATAATATTCCACTGGGTGGGTAACATTTTCATTAGGTATCGAAGATGGACACCTTGATTTATCTTATATCTTAGATCCTAAGCATGTGAAGGCAGCTATTTCTGTTTTTTTTTCACGTATATCTGAGTGTGCAGTATGCATATGTATTGGCAAATGTGTGTGTGCACATATACATGCGTATGCACATGTGGAGGCCCGAGGTTGAAGCTGGGTATCTTGCATGACTGCTATTCATTCTTATTCATTGAGATAAGGTTTCTTCTTGAACATGGAGCTTATTCAACTTCTGACTCGTCAGCTGACCCCGCTATCTACTATCTCTATCGCTTGCACTCTGGGATTGAGTAGCCACCATGCCTTCCTGGATTTCATGGACTGTAAGGATCCAAATTCTGAGCCTCAGCTTGACCAGCAAGTGCTTTATCTACTGAGCCATCTCCCCAGCCTAGGTGTCTCTTACCTAAGCTCAGTTCATTTCCTTTTGAGATGTACCCAGAAATGGCACAGATGTGTTATACTGCAGCTTTATTTCAGGTTTTGAGGACACCCTACTGTTCTCCATTTACATTTCTACCAACAGAACATACTCTTTCAAAGTCTGGGAAGGAAGGACCATCTTGGTCTGTTTGGATCAGGTGTGTGAGCTGGCCAATCAATGCTGGTGAGGGGTGGGGAAACCACAGGACACTGTCCAATTAGTAGAGGTCACAGCAGGGGACTGTGAAGAGGGAAGACAGTAAATTGGGAAAGGGTAAAACTATCTGTCAGTTTCTGTTGTTTTGCGGTTTTCCCAGTAGATCAGTGAGAGGTATAGAGGTCCACCAAGTGAGCCTGAGGGATGGCCACTTGAGACAACTTCCCAGAGCACGGAGTCACCAGCCACAGACCTGTGATCTTCCTCCATGTGACAAAGACCATCAGAGTTCTCTAAGTGTGCTGGTTGCAATATGAAAATCCACTGAACTTTGATGAAGGATCAATGTTCTAACAATGTGTGGCTTCAGTTTGGTCTTTTCAATTTAAAGTTGGTGATTCAAAGGGGACCAAAAAACAGCAACAGCAAAGGGGGTGCAGACTCAGGCTGAGGATGCGAGGGGAGCAGTGATAGATGCTGCTTCCCCTTCTGTTTTATAATTTATCTAGGTCACTGTATGAGGAGTCCAGGCTGCGCCAGCATCTCTAGCCGAGCTACAGCTCTGCCCTCCATGATCTCACGGCTCTTTCTTCCCAGCCCAATTTACCACGGAAGCTACTACATTGTGCTTATTTGTCCATGGATCTGCTTTCCTGACTGGACCAGAACCTCCGGGGAAAAGTCTGGTTCATGGCAACCTTGTATTCCTAGCAGGAATCCAGCTCAAACAGCACAAGTTCAAGAATATTTGGTAGGTAGACTATACCCAACATTTGCTGAGCTAAGGCAGAGTCAGAAACACCTTCCTCCTTTCTGCTTCTCCATCCTCCTTCTTCCTTGTCTCCCTGTCTATATACTTTCTCAGATTAGAGTCCTTACGCAAATCCTGGTCCCCTTGTCTGGACCCTTGACTCTTGCAGGGCCCCTGTAGCCTGCTTCTGCAGAGCCCAGCCCCTGAAACACATTCTGCTAACATTGCTTGGACTGAGCAAACAGATCCTGGTGCCCAGCTCCCTGCCTACCAGGATGCTACATCTCCTCACACGGTAGAGGAGTTGGGCTTCTCCACTTCATCTTCTGTTTCATGTGTTTGTGCGGACCATGTCTAAACACCATGCTGTTTCTGGGACCATTGCCTGCTGGTCATCTTCTTCCCGTGAGCATTATTAGCTTGGTGAAACTATCACACACAGCACCAGGGCTCTAGGATTTCTGCTTTGCTCTACAGGTCTAGTGTGAACCCTCCCTAGTCCCTTCCAGAGTTCTTTCCTGCACTCCTGCGAAGGAAGGTGCTGGGAGCACTCTGTAGTTGCTTGACTGGGGAGTTGCCATGGCCACCATGTCAAACAGTCCCTGGAGCAGAAACTTGCCTGGCTGACTCTATAAACTGCAGCCTCTGTGTGTGGCTGCTTGACTCTGCACAAGGAACAGAGGAGACCTGGGAGAACAAAGAAAGACCATCTACCAGAAAGGGGCCAATACTGAAAAAGTAGGCTAAGATTCTGCAGGTAGGAAATCTGAGTCTAACAGAATAGTAGGTGTCCCATGGGGATGAGACAGATGACAGTGTTTATGAATTATTGTCCCAGGGCTCCCTTAACAAAAGTATCACAAACTGGGTGACTTAAATTAGCAGAAGTGGGGCTGGGGAGAGGGCTCAGCAGGTAAAGATGCTTGCTGCCAAGCCTGATGATCTGAGTTCATCAGGAACCCACACGGTGGAAGGAGATAATCTACTCTGGAAAGTAGGTCCCCCAGCCTGGATGAAATCCCCCTGGATTGGGAAGGACATTCCACCACACTGTCTGCCTCTTCAAGAGCGCCTTGCCAAGAAAGGAACATAAGATTCCATTCTAAGGAATCCGAAAACATTTCAGATGAATGTGCCTATTCATTCATATAATTATACGGATCCCTCCCCGAAGCTCTCATTCCAAGCACTTCAGCAAAATAGAATAATGAGCCAGGATACTGAGAGGAGACAACAGTCTTGGAATCCAAAGTCCCAAGAGGATCAGGGCCAGCTCCCTAAACACCGCTTCCCTACGAGGAAGGAAACGGATCCAAAGGGACAGAATGGGACTACCATTGGAACTCAGACACCAGACCCAAGCTGGCAACTGCCTTCTCAGACTGGCAACAGACCCTTCATGCCAAAGCAAGGCAGTCTGGTTTACACTGCTGTGGAGGTGTCCCCTTGCTAAGCAGTTAGCCTGGATTTCCAAGCACATAGAAGTCCTTCAAAGATTTATGAAGGTGAGGGGGATGGGGGCGAAATAAGGCGTCCTTAATAGTATTTCTTACATGCAAGACAGAGAGAGGCTGCCCTGGGGAGGTGTAGACATATTATAGACACATTCTGTTTGTTTCCCCTGTGCCCTCCAAAAATGACTTACTCCAGACATTTTAATTGCGTGAGGGAGGAACCAGCTGCTCTCTACCAGAGAGGATTCTTCGTGGGGACTTCTAGAAATTTGCTCTGCCAATAGAGACAGAAAAGGAAAGTTTGTAGAAGAACAGTGAACAGCCATAAGGTTGGGAGAGAACTGAAAATCTGACCCCAGAAGGGTCATCAAGGATGGAAGTTTACCAACCTTTCCACCAACCAGTGGCTGCCAGCTAGGACGACCCCCATCTCTAATCCCAGTACTTCTGAGGTTGAGACAGTAGGATTACAGTGAGTTTGAGGCCAGCCTGGGTGACAGAGTGAGTCTGAGTCTAGCCTGGGCTTATAATGAGACTCTGTCTCAGGAAATCAATGAACCAACCAACTAACCAACCCACTGTCATTCCCAAGTGGGAGAACCAGTTTGAGCTGCTGTGCCCATGTTACTGCGTCAGTGGGTTTTGGTGGGAGCCTGGGCTTTTTAGTCTCATGTGAATTTCAGAGGGAGAAAGAGAAGCTGTTTCATAAAGGAACTGAAATAGGGCAGGCAAAAGAAGCCATTCACTGTTCTGCTGGTAGTCGTTCATCTCCTTCCCTCCTTGCCTCTCTCCCTCCTTTCCTTCCTCCCTCCCTCCCTGTTTCCATCCCTCTTTCCTTCTTCCCTCCCTCCCTCCCTCCCTTCCTCTATTGTAACCAACTATCATACTGTTCCTTCCTGCTATGAGTTGAATGCCTCTAAATAAGCTCTGTGGCGTTGGGAGATGATTTAAAAAGATGTGTGGTTGTTCAAGTTATGGCCCCTTTGGCTGCAAGGAAACAGAACTTACTCAAGTTCCTCAGGAGAGGTGCATATTGATAGCAAGAATTCTGTGCTCTCCCAGATCAAAGACCAAGGCACCAGGGGAGAAGGACCCAACAGCTGGCTCCACCCTCCCCCTCTGTCCCCTGGGCATGGATTCAGTGGGTTTTGCTGCTCATTGTGGCCCATTTCTCTGTCTCCACAATACAGCCTTCTCTGCGCACCAACTTGCAGATGGCTGCTCTTACTTTCAATTTAAAGGACCTGTTCACCACCAGCCTTTGGCAATCTCATGTCCCATATCAAGTTACCAAGATGGTCTGTTCATCTTCTACTTCAAGGTCAGGTTTCTTTCATTTTCATCTTCGTGTGTGTGTGTGTGTGTGTGTGTGTGTGTGTGTGTGTGTGTGTGTGTATGGAAGCCAGCAGTCAACACTGGGTGTCTATTCCTCAGGCAACAGTCACTCTGGTCTTTGAGACAGGGTCTCTCACTGGGACCTAGGGCTTACTAGGCTGGGATGAACTGGTCAGCGAGCCCTAGGGATGCTCTAGTCCTCACTCCCAGCACTAGGACTGCCAGCATGAGCCACCATATCATTTTCTTCTGGTTGTCAATGATCAACTTCAGGTCCTCATGTTTGCACAACAAACGTTTTACCCATTGAGCGATCTTCCCAGCTCTACCGAGTCAGGGTTCTAACCAGCATACTGGCTGGCTGCTTTTGGGGGGAGGTAAACTGACCATCAGCAGCTAAGCTTATCCCTAGGGTTGTCTTCTTTCTCCTAGACCTATGGATGTGAAGCCACCAACTGTAGATGGGGCTAGCTCTGTGGACATTTTGTTTAGTTTTCTTCCTCCAGTCTAGAATTACAATGGTTTGGAGAAAGGCCTGGTTGTTTTGGAAGATGTTTAGCAGAGAAAAGGAGAGAGATGGGCTAGAAGCTTGAGGAGAGATTGTGATGGAGCATGGTGAGTCTCCTTTGCTTTGCCAAGTGCATACCCTCTGTGCACCTGACCTGTGCTAGTCCCTGGACCCAGAATGCCCACCACACTGCTGCATTCTCTGAGCAATCTGGCGAGGCCTTGCCCCAGGGAGGTGATGGATGGGTCAGAGAGGAACAAGTTGACCAAATAGACTTTTCTCTCACCTTTCACACAGGCTTCCTGTTATTGAGGTTTCTGTGACTCAGGCCCACTGAGAATTCACATGCTTTTCCTTTGCCCTGTGTTTTCTGGATCTTTTCAGTTCCAGC
Organism: Microtus ochrogaster; assembly: GCF_000317375.1. NCBI lineage: Eukaryota > Metazoa > Chordata > Mammalia > Rodentia > Cricetidae > Microtus > Microtus ochrogaster. The sequence goes on along the minus strand of NC_022015.1, from coordinate 3,375,784 downwards.
CAGACCAGTTATGTTTCCCCTGCAGCAGTCTAGCTGTTTCCAGACTTCTCTGGTGAATTGCTTCTGAAGGCCTCGTGAACACATCATTGGGGTGTTACAGCATGACTCCACTTATCTTTTCAAAAGTATTTAAAAATAATACATATTAGTCATACAGTCTAAAGGGGTTCACTGTGATATCCCGTATGAATATCCACTGTGCACTGATGTGCTCCTCCACCCCTCCTGACCTAGGTCATCTTCCCGCTTCCTCCCTAGCACTCTTCCTGGTTCCTAGAAGTCCTTCTAAATTTCTTTCTATTTACCTTCCCCTTCCCGATTTCTAGTTACTATTCTTCTGTTCTGTACTTATGTGACATTGTCTTTGGCATGAGTGAACAAGAAGATGTGGTGTTTGTCTTTCTGTACCTGGCTTTTTTCACTCAGCACAATTGTCGTACTTACTTTTCTATGGCTGTGAAGAAACATTATGACCAAGGTAACTTATTAAAGAAAGCATTGAATTGAGGGCTTACTGACAGTTTCAGAGGGTGAGTCTATGATTATCATGATGGAGAGAATGAAGGCAGGAAGTCAGATGCTAGAGCAGTAGCTGAGAGGCATATCCTTATTCATAGGCAGGGAGAGAACCTCTGGGCTTAACATGGGCTTTTGAAACCTGACACACTTTCTCCATCAAAGCCATACTTCTTAATCCTTCCCAAAATTATTCCATCAACTAGGGACCTAGCACTCAAATATGTGAGACTATGGGCATCGGGGAGATTCATTCAAACCACCATAATGATGGTCTCTGTTTCCATTCATACAGTTACACATTACTACATTTCAATTCTTCTTTATTCTATCAGGTAAATATAGTAACAAGGTCTCCCTGGTGCCCATGTCCCCTATCCCTGGAGGAATGAGGCCAGCAAGTGAATAACAGCTAACCCAACTGTCTGGAGAGGTACCCTTTGGGTGAGAACCTGCACATGCATGGGACTGGATGTCTCAACCATATAGCAACAGTTGTCTGAGAAAAGCTTTGATCACTAGCAACCAAGGAGGCCAGGCTAATCAAAAGGGCATTTACTGTGTGTCTAAGTTGTAAAGAGGCCGACAGGAAGATAAGAATACAGAAAACAAGCCCCCATCCTAATGCCACAGTTATCACTTGGTGCATTTCCTTCTAGTTTTTTTTTTCTATGTACATCTTTTAAACATTGCTTCTGAGCATGGCTGCCAAACTTGCTCACATCTGCCATGTTGTTAGAGGAGTTCAGAAGACTTTCTCATAATCATATGAATGGCTGCTGTGGCATTGAGAGGACATACTAAAATCAACCCTCCCCACCTTTTCCATAGTGCCGAGGTGAGGTTTAACCAGAAGGCAAGGTCATTCCCTCATTTTGGAAGATGATTACTTCCAAGGTGGGAGCTGGAGCTGTTTGAGATTGGGGGTGGGGTGTGTAGGTTCTTCTACTCTTAGACGCTCCCAAATGGAGCATGTTCCAGTGGAGAGCTGACATGGGGGGTTGTGTGGTAGCCGAGTCCCTCTGGATCCTTCCCTCCTAACACCACAAGCCCTGCACAAACAACAGAGCTGTGTGCAAAAGCTGGAGCCACGGTCCCACCTCAGCTCTAGCAAATAGGTGTTGAAAGACCGGAAACCCAGCAGGGAGTGTTTCTGGGTCTGTCCTCTGTGGATGATGGATCTGGAAAGGCAGGGCCAGGTGTGGAGAGTCTTGCCCTTGGGTCTCCCGGGAGACCGTTCCAAACTGCTGGGCTCCACCATCACGGGCAGGATACATGGATGGAGGCCCTTCTTTCATCCTTGTGGTGCTGGGCAGAGGTGTGGATGGCAATGAGCTCTGGAGGAACTAGCCTTAGCCAAATGAATCATTTTCAAGTCTTGTTTTTTTCACCCTCGGGCCAGGACTAGCTTCTAAAAAGCTTAGTTTCTGGACTTAGCTTATAAGAGTGCCTCGGACTGAGGGAGAATCTCCAGATAAAGTCAGACTGCCTAAGATGATTGGAATATGATGTCAAAAGCAGGTTCATTTGCATAATAAAAGCACAATAAAAGTAATAGGACTGTATTTTCTAGCTGATGCCGTGGGAGTGGAGTATTTCACAAATTGTTATTTTAGAAATCTGCTTTGTTCACTGTAATTTATATACAATGTAACCACTCATTTTTAGTTGTACGATTCCTTAAATCTGACAACTGCTGATGTGCTTTCTGTCACTATCAGCTGGGTTTTTTTTTCTAAAATTTTCTGTAAATAAGGAATCATGAAATATGTACCTTACAGAGTTGAGGGTGTATCTTCCTTTACTCAGCATGAGTTTAACATTTCTTCTTGTGTGCGGAGTCATTGTGTAGTTATATTGCAGTGTTTGCATATGTGTCTGTATGCGCACATGTGTACATGCATGTATGCGAAGGCCAGAGGCCGTGTTTCAGGTCTTCCTCAACTGCTCTCCTGTTGTGGAATGTTACTATAACTCTGTAAAGATGGGGTACAATCGTTTATGCTGCAGTTGTTTAACTGTGTAAAGATGTGCTGCTGTTTCACCTTGCCTGCCTAACTCACCTGATTGTTTTAATAGAAAGATGAATGGCCAATAGCTAGGCAGTAGAGGGATAGGCAGTGCTGACAGGCAGAGAGAATAAGTAGGAGGAAGAATCTGGGCTCAAGGGGAGAGAACAAGGGAGAAGGAGAGGGAGGAGACACCCGGGCCAGCCAGCCAGACATGGAGTAGGTCACACAGAATGAAAGAAAGGTTTAAAGTCCCCAGCCAGACATGGAGTAGGTCACACAGAATGAAAGAAAGGTTTAAAGTCCCCAGGCAAAATGTAGATGACGGGAAACAGGGTAATTTAAGTTATAAGACCTCGTGGGATGAGCATAAGATAAGGCTGAGCATTCGTAATTAATAAGTCTCTGTGTCATGATTTGGAAGTTGGTTGGCAGCCCAAAAGAAAGCCTGCTACACTCTCCACCTTGTTTTTAAGACATGGCGTCTCACTGAACCAGGAGCTCATGGATCCAGACTGAGTGGTGCCAGCAAGCCCTAGGGATCCTCCCATCTCTGCCTCCCCAGGACTGGGATTGTGTGTGTGTGTGTGTGTGTGTGTGTGTGTGTGTGTGTGTGTGACCACACTTGCTGGGGATTTGAACTC
>NC_022015.1:3358443-3363282 GCF_000317375.1 Microtus ochrogaster | reverse complement strand
GGGAGGAGGCAGAAATCCTTAATAAATAAATAAATTTAAAAATAAAAAAAAAAGAAAATGCCCCACTAATTGTCTAGAGGCCAATCTGTTGGAGGCATTTTCTCCGCGAAGGGTCTTTCTTCCCGGATGAGTCTAGTTTGTGTGAAGCTGACAAATCAGAAACAAAACTGAAAGAACAACAAGCACCTTACTACCTGAGCCATTTCCCCAACCTGTTAATAACAAGACTGCATTTTCATAGTTAATGGTGCAGAAGGAGCTGTGGGCTGCATTCCTGCCACCCAGCTCCTGGCCGCCTGGCTAGCTTATGCCCCAAAATAACGACACACAAACTGTATTCATATAAACACTGCTTGGCCCATTTCTATTAATGTGTGTAGCAACACAAGGTGCGCTTACCAGGAAGATTCTAGCCTACATCCATCCTGGGTCGGAACTTCATGGCGTCTGCCCCAGAGAGCAGTGGCATGGCGTCTGTCTGAGGCATCTTACATCACTTCCTCTTCCAGCATTCTGTTCTGCTTACTCCACCCACCTATGTTCTAACCTATCAGGCCAAACAGTTTCTTTATTAATTAACCAATGACCTTCCTCCATCAAATGGGCATATGGGTAACTCCTCCGACACCCATAGCTTAAGAAATTCTTTGGACATTTGACTGCATATCATTGTTTGGCATATGTTTTTGCTTTTCATTGTGAAATAGTTAGAAGTGTATACAGGATTCTCAGGGGAACCGTACCAGCAGCATATGAACATATACGAAAGAGCTTTAAATAAAGACTTGGCTCCCACAGTTGTGAGGTCTGGGCAAGCCCAGAGTGTGAGGGGGAACTCACAGAGACAGGGGTGGGCTTGGCTGCTCTTGATCATAAGCTCTCTGCTGCAGAAGCAAACCCAGGCAGGGCTGTGGAGGAGCTGAGCCATCTGAGAAATCGTCCCTATGCACGGTGCTCCTTTCTTTCTGTGCAGACCTCTGTGGAAGGCGCTCTGCTTACCTAATGTGCTCCCTACTTAACTGTGTTTACTGCTCATATTTGTTGTTCCATAATGAGGTCTTATTTTTGACACTAGGAATGTGTGATTTTAAAAATATTTTTTACTAATATAGTCAGAATTTAAAAATACTTGTTTTAGTCTCTCTCTCTCTCTGTCTCTCTCTCTTTCTCTCCTCTCTCTCTCTCTCTCTCTCTCTCTCTCTCTCTCTCTCTCTCTCTGTATATGCATGTGTAAGTGTGTGGCATGAGTGTAGGTGTTCAAGGAGGCCAGAAGGTGTTAGATCCTCCAGACCTGGATTTACAGGTAGTTTTGAGCCATCATGTGTGTGCTGGAACCAAAGTCTGCTTCTCTGCAAGAACAGCAAGTGCTCTTAACTGCTGAGCCATCTCCCAAATCTAGACTTAAAAAAAATCATATCTTTAAGAATATAAATTTTGATTTAATTGGTTTTCTTTGTCTTGTGTTTTGCTGATTTCTGGTATCTTTTATTTCCTTCCTTTGGTTTCCTCTGGGTTTAATCTGCTTTTCTTCTAGCTTCTAATTTGGAGGTTTATATGCTTGATATGACCCCTTCTTTTCTAACATAATTTTAATGCTAAAAATGTCCCTCCAAGAACTACTTTGCATATACCCTAGACATTTTAGTATTTTGTGTTGTTTTTAGTTTAATGTATTCTCCAATTTACTTTTTGATTTCTTCTTTTTCACATGGGATATTTGTAAGCATATTGTTAATTTTTCAGACTCTAGGAGGGGGCATCCTGATACCTTTGTGCTGATGATTTATGTTAGATCTCTGGTGAATAGATAGCCCAGTTTTAACATAATCCAAACGCTTGCAAATGAATAGAAGATTTTTTAAAGGTTTATTTTTATTTGTGTATGTGTGTAACACACACACAGAGGCATGCATTTAAGTGTAGGTGTCCGAGGAGGTCAGAAGAAGGCATTGGATCCCTGGGACTGGACATACATGAGCTCATGAACCCTTTGATGTGAGTGTCAGAGAAAAAGAAACCCAGGTCCTCTTCAAGAGCAGCAAATGTTCCGAGCCATCTTTCAGGAGATCTAGAGAGATTAGCTGTGATCTAGAATGGAATCAGCCAGTCTTGGCTAGCCATCATCTAGAATGCAGTCAGTCTGTCTTGGCTAACCATCACATGTGTCTTTGAAGACAATGTGCTTGTTTAAATCGCTGTGCCCTTACTCTCTTCCTCCTGTTGTTCATTCAGTTATTGAGAGAACAACATGTTTAAGTGGTCTCTACATTTGTGGGATATTTTTTAAGAATTCTACACATTTTTATTTTATTTCTTGAGGCTTTGTTACTAATTGTGTACATTTAGGTCAATACATCCTCAATTAATTGACTATTTTACCACAAAACACACTTCTTTCTTTTTTAATATTTCTTGTCCTAAATGATTTGTTCTTTGCTTGTATAGACAATCGAGTATATTTTTGATTAGATAATGTATCTTCTTTTACTTTTTATTTGTAACCATATTTTACTTTTCCATTATTCAGATATATTTTATACACTTATTCACCAGTCAAACTGAAAACTGTGAACCCAAGTCCTATATCCTCTTTGACACATATCATGCCTTTTTTGTTGACAATACTATCATGACCATGTTTTGGTGCCCATAGTTTTCCCCATCTTCTTTGCATTTGCGGATTAGTGAAAGATCAAATGCATAAGTAAAAATAAGATTTAAACGGAGGGAGATTTTATTCCACACTTCTTAAGATAAGAAGGGCTGCAGAGAGAATGTGAGGCCAGTGGGAAGGAGATGGAACACTCTGTGTTAGGTTTTTGTCTTTAGAATGAGTACATCTGTACAGGGATAGCACTGATCATGTTCCACACCCTGAGTAAGGGACAGCGGGAATCTAATACCCTCAGCACTGAACAGTTAGGAGATAAAGAATCATTGCTGCAATCTCTGTTCTTTGCCCGAGGCAGGCTTTTTTTTTTTTTTTTTTTTAAGCAGCCTTAAGACTTCACTCCCCAGAGAATGAAATCTCCACTGAGATGCCCAAGGCATTCACCCCAAGGGCCGGAATCTTTCAGGAGGTGTATCTGGGAGTTTCAGTGTGCCCAAGGCCCCTGCTCCTCCCACATTCCACCCCCTGGCTCTGTTGTGACCCAGCAAAAGAAGATAAAAGCTCCCAACAGAGAGGAGTGGCTGAGAGAGAGCTCTGCTGGGAAGGGCCCTGTGACTTCCCAGGCCCAAGACTGTGACAAGAGGTGGAGCTTTACTAAAACCCAGTCTAGGATAGTTCATCTAAAAGCTTTTTTTATATAATATTCATATGATATATTCATTTATACCACACACACAAATGTGCATACAAATGGATTATTTAAAACCACACATAGAAACAGAATATTGTGTACATAATAAATAAATATTTAAAAAAAAAAAGAAAAATGATGGGAGTTGTGGGGATAGTTGAGTTGATAAAGGTCCCTACTGCCACACCTGATAAAAGTCCTCCACTGACAAGCATGCATGGCATGCGTGCACACACACACACAAACATGCATACAAATCAATGTTATAAAATATTTTCAAAGTTATGTCAATGCTGAGAGCCTGGGTTTCCGTCCTCAGTACCAGGAAAAAAACAAGTCCACACTGAGCAAAGGCAGGAGGATGGTCTGAAGATAGTCGGTGGGGATCCACCTGCCTCTCCCAGGTCTGGAGCTGCTTCAACAGCTAAACCACACACAGAGGAAAGGAACCCTTTCAGGACTCTGCCTCTGACAGAGGGACAAGAGGTGATTCTGAGTCCCTGTGAGGACATGGACTGTGAGCCCAGGAAGACACGGCCAGCAAGCAGCGGAACACAGGAAGACCAGGGTGCCCTTGCAAATGCTGCAGACAAATGGAGTTACATAAGCAATGTACGGGAATGAAGACAGATGGTGAACATGGAAAAGACGCTTTAAATGTCACTGTCAAAGCCGACCTCCGCCCCTCCTGCCCCACCCTCAATCACCTTCCATCCGACTAACCCTTGATACAGCGCCTTCCATCCAGCTCCACAATGGGAGACTTTCCCTTGTACATTAACATTAACACAGTAAAGGATTGAGTCAAACCCACTCCCGAAGGCAGCTTTACTCAGCATCAAGGCAAAGACAGGCAGTGCCAAGCAGAGGACCCAGAGACCCAGGAGCTGGGCTGACCCACTCAGGCCCCTCGATGGCTTACCTCCTCCAGTGCCCAAGCAGGCAGAATCCACCAACAGACTGCGGTTCACATCCTTGCCTTTCTTCTTTGACTCCTCATAGATAAATTCGTAGTCTACGAAATCCTTGCTATTGCCACCACGGTGAATGACATACACATAAGGGATGGGTTTGTTCAGGCTCTGCCTGGGAATGACCATGCTGCCCTCGACGAGAGACCCGAGCTCAGGAAGGTCTCTGTGGAGAAACATAATATGTCATTTACCAGAGGACACGTGTCGTGAAGCTCAGCCCCAAGGTTACAGTGCTTTTACAACAGGACGCAATTTCCTGCCAGAGCCCAGAGAAAGGTGCCACACTAAGATATGGGAAAGAGATGCATGCAGGAGAATGTGTCTGAAACATTCATTTCAGGCCGAGCAGTGATAGCTCATGCCTTTAATTCTAGCTTTCATGAGGCAGAGGCTGGCTGATTGTGAGTTTGAGATCAGCCTGTGTTGCAGGAGCTGCGGGCCTCTTCCCACAGCCCAGCTCTTGGCCGCTTGGCTAGCTTATGCCCCGAAATAACAACACACAAATTGTATTCATTTAAACACTGCCTGGCCCATTAGCTCTAGCCATTACTGGCTAATTCTGA
>NC_022015.1:3345364-3358343 GCF_000317375.1 Microtus ochrogaster | reverse complement strand
ACATTATATATCAATATGTTATATATAATGTATTCCTATATTTATATATATTAATAATACATGACTTATATATTGCTACATACATATTAATGCACTTGTATATATTTGTAATTATATGAGTACATAGTAATTTGTATATATTTGTGTATGTATGTGGAGTGAGTGGGTACATTCATGCATGCTACAATGTGTACATGGAGGTTCGTGAACAACTTGTTCTCCCCTACCATTTATGCCCCAGAGATCAAGCTCAGCTTGCCTGTCAGGCCTGGTTACAAGCACTCTCACTAGCTGGGCCATCATATGATCCTATGGGATTTCGTTCTCATAGCATGAATGGCCTGAGACTGGCAGACGCAAAATCTGTTGTCAGTGGCGTTTTTTTTTTTTAATATAAATCATTTGGAATCCATTATCATTTAATTAATTGACTAACTTTCAAATTGTCTTCACTTTGGTTCTTTCATTTTGAAAAAAATTAGTTGGGGTGCTGATTTGATGGCTCAGTGATTAAGAGCACTGGTTGTTCTTCCAGAGGACCCAGGTTCACATAGTGGTGTACAGCCGTCTGTAACTCTAGTTCCCAGGGGATCTGATACCCTCTTCTCACCGCTGCAGGCACCGGATATGCATACCTTACACAGATAGACATACAGCAAAACACCCATCCACATAAAATAAAATAAATGTTATTTTTAAAGCTTTTGGCTGTTTATATCCTGTCCCACACTGGACTATCATATAGCTAGAAGAAAATTATTAACCAAAGTCCCCTATCCTTTTTAGCATGTAATAGGTAGTGTGAGACTTTTCCCTTTCTATTTTTTTTTTTTGCTGTGACACATGACGACAAGCGATTGACTTTAAGTATTTGTTTTTTGCTTTTTTATTTATTTATTTATTTTGCTTACAGTGTTCTGTCTGCATGTCTGCCTACAGGCTAGAAGCCTAGGGTACCAGATCTCATTACAGATGGTTGTGAGCCACCATGTGGTTGCTGGGAATTGAACTCAGGACCCTGGAAGAACAATCAGTGCTCTTAACCTCTGAGCCATCTCTCCAGACTTTAAGTATTTGTGATTACTATCTTTACGAGCACGCGGTCAGAAGAGTGGAGTGAATCTCAGCAGCTCGAATCAAGATGTCCCCAGAGCTGTGTGCCTTTGGGAGGATCTGGGGAGGACTGGGCTCTTCTTTTCTTCTCTCAGCCTTTTTGTATCTTTTCATCTTGAAACCTAGCCCTGGGGGGATGATGGGCCTCACGGTGCCATCCTTCTAATTCTGGGTCTTGGTCTTCTCAATTTCAGAATGCTTTCTGACGACACTGCTCTCCATTGGCTAACTTGGAAGACTCTCTAACTTAAGGTCAGATGATTATCGAGTTTAAGTGCATCCATACTGTCGTCTCTCCTGGCCATGTACGTAATCACAGCTTCCAGAAGTTAGAATGGAAGCATCTGGCAGAGACTGTTGTGGAACTCCCCGCAGGCTTGTGTATTTCAACACTTGAGGCCAAGGTGAGGGCATTGTGGAACCTTTGGCCTTTAGGACCAAGGCAGTGGACACAGGCCACCAGGGGTGGGTCTTGAAGGCTAGAGATTGGTCTCTGTTCCCAGTCCTGGCTCTGAGTTCCCTGTCTGAGGCCACTGTATGGCCATCTGCAGGCTCCCATCTCTACGAACTAAGCCAATCCAGATGCCATGCTTTTCCTGCTATAATGGACTCTGCTTTAAACCAAACCAAACAAACCTTTCCTCCCATAAACTGTTTCTTCCAGGCATCTTATCTCAGTCGTGAGACAAGTAGTGGAAACATTGGAGGTGGCATTCCTCTGTCTGGCCCAGATAATAATAGAAACTAACCCTTGGTTGACAATAGTGTTGCAATGCCAGGCATCACAAACTTGGGGCTTGTGGTTTGAATGCGGAAAGTCTCAACAAGCCCATGTGTTTGAACAAGTGATCCCGAGGTGGTGGTGTTTTGGAAGACCATAGACCCCCTTAGAGCCCCACTGGAGGGAGTGGGTCACTGGAGCAGGCTTTCGAGTATCATAGTCTGGCCTGATTTCCTGTCCGCTTGCTGACTGCAGTTCCTCCCACTCCTCCCAGCATGCCTTCCTCGCCATGAACGCTGATGGAATTAGTCTAATAGAACTCTAACAGAATTAGAATACACACGACATCCATTCAGGTGTTTCTCTTGAGGTGTTGAGTCAAAGCGGTGAGAGCAACCAGAACAGTTGCATATGAGTTCCAAGAGCCATGAGTCAGAAGAGGAACTCTTCATCTTGGGCAAGAAAACCCCCTTTGCGTTGGGTAAGAAAACCCAGTAATTGAAGTTTTACAGGGAAGCTACAGAGAGCCACAAGAGACTCCAGATAGAGGTAACCCAGTGAAGACAGGATTTCATGTGGATGGATGAATCTGGTGTATAGTAATTCAGAGGCTTTGTTTGCTGACCCCGGCTTTATGTTTCTGTGTCAGGGGAAGGAAGCTTGCCGACTGGGGAGTTTGCTGCTCATGAGAATATCACTTATGAAGCCACTCACCAGATGAAGAGGGGAATTTCCATGGCTTGGGGGTGAGGAGGGTACTATCCCAGTTTCCACTGCCAGTAACAGTTTTTGATAAACCAACATCCCAGGAAAAGGTACCAATTGGCCTTTGACCTTCTCCTGGGGGATGTGTGTTTGGAGCCAACTGCTATGAAGTTCAGCTACACATGGAGGTGGGAGGCTGGGGAGCACAGACCAAGAGCAGGGGTTGAAGGTGTCTTCCAGAACCTGCGGTGACTGTTTTGCTGCGGTGTTAGAGTGCCACCAACTCACGTTGCCAACAACTCTGAACCCTTGTCTAAAACAGCCTTGTTTTCTCTTTTGCTAATCTTGGGAGCAATGTGAGGCAGAAGACACACATGGGGGAGAAGCAAAAGGATGGTTTCCAGCTCTGTCTTGCTAGCTATGATCTGAGACTTTTGGCAAGTCACCCTTTCCTGACCTGTCACATAGGATGGGACGGTGTGGCAGTGGTCCTTAGCAGCCTAGGAGGCTGAGGATTTACATCCACCATGCAAGACTCAGCATCAGTCTCCCTGTTTCTCTGAACTTGTGTTTCGCTTGCATTTCCTGCTTTAGGGCATGCCTCTCATTGGTCTGGTAGCTGTTTCCCGGGCAGTGTTCTACACTGTCTGCCATGGATCATCCTTCTCTTTCCCCTCCATTCAACCAAGTCCGTGCCTGCTTGTGCAAAGTTGGACCCACTCCCACATGCCTGATCTTTGTGTCAGATGGGAAAGACATGAAACCCAGGTTTGTTGAGTCCTAAGGTCCTGGCAATACCTGAATGGGAAGGACATTTATTTCAATAACCTTCTCTTATTAAGAAGCAAACAAAGGCCTGAAGAGATGAAGTGATTTGCTCTAGACCTTGTGGATGAATGAAGGACCTCAGAACTGGGATGAAAATCCATCTTTCAAACTTCCGGCCCAGTTCTGCTGTAGTCCCGTATTAGCTACAACATCCTGTTAGCCGACTCAAACACAAAACTGGTAATGAGCCCTAAATTATTTTCTCCTTGAGCACAAAGAATTTTTAATTGGAAAAGGATGTGCCAAAATTTGTGGTGAGAAACAATTAGCACAGCTTCACGGACTTGCTGGGCTGCAGCCATTGTTTCAGTAGAGAAGAGAATGGAGACCAGGAAGAAGGACGTTTGGTCATCCTTCTTCTTAAAGCCTTTTGTCTCCATTAAGCTGGGATTTGTTACCAAACCGCAACCTAGGAATAGCCAGGCATAGCCCAGGTGTTACCAGCTACCTACCCCAACTTCTCAGAGCCATCTTTTTTGCCAAGTGAGAAGACTAGGCCTCAGCTGTGCTCCAATCTCATGGACTCTAGCACCTAGGGACTCTGTCCCTTTGGGTTGCTCTGGTCCCCACTTCTCGGCCACTGTGTCTGTCTAGGGCTTACTCTGAGCTCTCTTCAAGCTACTGCTGCATCCACCACCTCCCCACTCCCGCCCTGGGCTCCACTTTCAGCCCCGGCCTTGGCTGAGGACCCCAGCCCAGTTCTCTCACATCTCACCTGCTCTGTGTCTCGAGTGGATATTCAGATACTCAGGAGAGTTGCCCAAAACCATCTTGAGCCCTTCCAGTCCAGATGTTTTCTTAGCTCCTTTACTGCCCAGCTTCTGTTGGTCCCAAGAGGAAGATGTTTAGAAATGACTAGCACTTTCTTCCACAGTACTGTCTGCTGAATGTTTTGAATTTCTTGCACACTCTAGAATTTGCAATTAATTATAAACTGCAGGGGTTAAACACTACATAGAAGTCAGCATTAACATGTTTGTGGGTTTGTGACTATCTCATCAGAGCCACTTTATTAAGAACACTGTCCCCAGGGCAGCCCTTCAGATCAGCTGACTTAGGATTTTAGAGAGATATTAGATTATTAGATGCAACAAAGGTAGAAGCTTCTGACTTACCCCATCTCTCAGGTTCCAGTCGATTCTCTCATTTAAACCATCTGTAGCAACCAAAAGATCCTTCTCATCTAGATGACCCTAGAGATTCCGGAAGTCACCCCTAGCAAAGGAACATTGCTCCTGCATGTATCAGTCATAAGACACCAGAGAACTTTCTGTGCAAGAATTTCTCCTACAGAACTCTGGCGAGTAGGGGAAAGTGGTTAGCTAAAACGCCCAGACCATAACTTAAAAGTGGGGACACATGCTTTATTCTTGTCTCAGGAACTGGAGATGATGTGGGGACAGCTTGAACAGGTCTGACCTTGTCGGGGTGGACCTGTCAGCATTGGCAGGAAGTCTGTTCTGATCGCTGTGAGAAGCGAGAGTGTGGTGAAGGAAAAGTAGGTCACCATCCTGATATCCCAAAGTCAACAAATAACTGTATGTGGCAGTAAGCTCTCCGGGAGGTACCTACTGAATGAAGAATGCCCCTGGTCAGAGACTGAAGTCAAAGCGCGGGGAGACACTGGGAAGAAGGCTACAGTCTCTAGAAGTCTGTGCATTTGTGACTAGGAGAGCCTTCTGAAGACACAGACTCTGGAGTGGCTTCCAAACAAGCTCTCGGGCACTTTAGTTAAATGGAATCTGCCATAGACATCCATATGTAAAACAGATGTATAATGTGTGCAGCTTCATAAGATGGGGGTGGGGGAAAGGATTTGCAAGGTCGTGTGTGTGCAACAAGAAATGATTCGGAAATATAAGCAGACTTATCTTACTTGTGTGAAATGGCTACCATGGATGGGTTTGGGTTCAGTTCTGGGACCCAAGCTGATAGAGCAGCCACCATGCTAAACACTGACAGTTACCATGACAGAGGACACAAAACAATGCTGAAGAGTAACGTGTTGGCAACTAGAGGTTCTCCTTTTTAAAAGGACACACAGTGCTTCCCACCAGAGCACTGGTTAAAACCCGTCATACGGTCCATTCGCCCAGCTACAAAGGGGCCAAGAGTACATTCCTTTCATATGCCAGGATGATGTACATTCCTTTCATATACCCAGAAGGTATTTCCTCATGGAAACATGGGGGTCACTGGGTGTACGTGGGCTCTCAGTCAGCCCCACTTCGATACCCCAGAAATGGGTCTGAAAACTACTAAATTACTTCCCCCATCTCGCAAATGAGGAGATGGATCAACTTGCTTATTGAAGTCATAGTAAAATTGAGATCAGGATGGAGAAATCTTGGCTCCTAGTTCAAGGTTTTTCTCATTTTAGTCCACAGTGTGTGGGAGGAGGGTTTGCGTAGAGAAATGGTGACTCACAGACTCATTCCGAAAGCCATGAGGACTTAAGGAAATTTTCCACGACGCCTCGCTACTCGTTCCTAGTGACAAATAGACGCCGTAAAGACATATTTGCTCTGATTACCCAGGGGAAGCTGGCAATAGAACGGGCGTCTGTAGAGAACTGTCACTGCTGGTGAAACACGATGCCCCTAGTGTGGCCAGGAAGGCACACAGAAATGACCAGCGTTGCTGTGCCCTGAGAGAAACACATTAGGGTCAGAAATGAGAAGGACACTGATCGATTCACTCAGTCAAGGGCGCTACACTGGAAGCATTTATCCCTCGGGATGGAGCAGCTCAGCAAACATTAACGGTCACCCGCTACATCCCACTCACATTGTTAGGTGTCAAGGATCCCGAGACAAACAGCAATTGAGATCAGAACTTAGGTCCGGAGACGAAGCCACAGAGGTTGGAGACTATCAATAGATGTCAGTTATTTTTCTTGTTGCTCAGACAAAACGTCTGACAGAAGACATCTTACAGGAGGAAGATTTACTCTGGCTAAGTGTCCATTATGCGGGTGAAGGCACAATGGTGCAAGTGCCCGCTGATGTTCTCATCTGGGCGCACTGGGGAGCAGAGAGAAGAAAATCATAGGGTTTGCCTCTCCATTTTTAGGGCAGGTTAATTCTCTCTAGAAAGACCTGCACAGTCATGCGCAGAGCAGTGTTTCATCAATGCCCTAGGAGTTTCCTAATTCAACAAAGTTGACAACCAAATTTAGCCATCGCAGGTTTGTCTTTGGGATGATGGTAAGTTGTGTTCCTAAGTTGCTCGTCTCCTAGAGTTTCCCAGTGTGAACGTGGGCAAGCCAGTTCACTGGGCTGATCAAGCGTAGTTGACTGTATAACATGCACTTGTGTGATCCACTTTCTGTCACTTAATGAGACCATCTCCCCTCCAAAGATACACGACCTCCACTTCCATGTGTCTACATATGTACCGCCTTCTGTAAGAGACTGAGTCTTCCTGCTCCCCCTCCACCCTGCAGGATAATGTTTGTTTCTTTTGCAAGAGGGTCCTCTATACTGTTCTAGCCTGCCAGCTTTGAGCTATCTGTGTAGCCCGGGCTGGCCTTGAACTCTGTCCTATCACCGTTACCTCCCAAGTGCTGAGAGTAGAGGCACCTGTTACCATGTCTAGCTTAAATTATCTTCATAGCTCTACAAACACAAGTGGCTTCCAATTCTCCCTGCACTTTGACTCCTTCACTGTCCCTCCTAGTTTTCCCTGGGAAAAGTGAGGTTTGCTAGGAAGTCCATAAAAGCTGAGCCCTCCCTGTATTTCTGCCATTTCTCTACCTTTCCTTCATGCCTTCCCAACAGACACAGATTTACAGTCCAGATACACAAAATACAAAATTCGTGTTTGGGATCTCAACGCCCCAAGCATTTCCCATGTTGAATTTCTGTAGCCCTGACTTTGCTCTGCATTCTTGGCTGTCTTGTCTGTTCTCATCTAGCTGCTCCTTCATTCCTAGGACCTAGTTTCCTTTCTGATCATATGGCTTGCATTGTTTGGGGGAATCACACAGTACAGGAGCCAGTAGCTTGTCTTCTAGATAGACTTTGGATGAGTCTGCCCTGCGTCAGTACTTAATAGTTGCAAGTTGCTTTGACTCTTTGCATCTCTACTTGTGTGAAGTGAGCTTGGTAATAAATCTTCAGAATTATTGTGAAGATTAAGATACACAGTTCTAATTGATCTCAGGGTTAGCTACCACGAATATGGATGAACCCTGTGGACAACTGTCAGAGCGTATCCTCACACTGCTCCCGGCATCCCGTGAACTCTTATAGGTGTTTGGTTTTATAGGATGTTTTATTCTTAAGTGCTTATCAGGGCATCAGGCCAACGGGAGGGTCCTTTGGAACGAATGAAGGGATTAGGGAATAGATTAGCTCGATAAGACAAGAAAATGCCATGTGTGCTTTAGGGTTTCTAACTGGCAGGGTTGGGAAAGCGCAGCCTCTTATGCTCCGTTGATCTGGAATGACTGTAGATGTGAACCTGCCAATCTCTCTTCTTGGTTCCTGAGTGGGCGGTCACACATTTTTATGAGAGAGAGTCGGGGGATGAGAAGGAGTGTGAGCTTTGGAGTCAGCCCCACTGAGTTCTCAAAATTATTTTTATTTCTGTGTGTCTGTGGGTGTTTGTGGAGCTGGAAGAGGAAGAGAGTGTTGGATCCTCTGGATCAGGAGGGTTCTTAACCACTGAGCCATCTCTCTAACCTCATCCCACAGGTTCCTCTTGGAGACTCTGCTCCTTTCCAGGTTCAAGCACTACGGTGATACCCAGGTGTGGATGGCTGTGTGCCTCTCTGCCTCACTGAGCTGCTCAGCGGTACACGTGTATGTGGTGATGTGATGTGCTCTCACCCGGAGCTTTCAGAGCTTAGCACTTCCTCACTGCTAGTCAGTTTGTCTTGTACTCATAGGTGAATGACTTCTTTAGGATGCTCATGAAGAAATTGGAAGGTGGGGATTTAAGGTATGCATGAGTCGGAGATTGTAGGGCAGTAAGAGCACCTGCTTGCTGCAGGTCCGCTCAGGTCAGCGGAATCCATGTACTGAAAAGACAGTTGGAAATGTCTTCTCCCTCTCCCACTTCACTCCCACCCCATCTCCCCTTTCTTTCCCCCATCTCCTTTTTTTCCTTTCTTCCTCCTCCTTCCCTTTCTCCCCTTCTTCTCCTATCTTCCTCCCTCTCTCTCAGTCAGCTTCCCACTATGGTAACAAAATACCCGAGACAATCAGCCTAAGAAGAAAGGTTATCTGGGTCAGTTCTAGTGGACTTAGTTCAGGCTTGTTTTCCCATTCCTTTTGAGCTTGAGGGGCAGCAGCCTATTATGGCAAGGAACACATGACGGAGCAAAGCTGAGCAATGTGTGATGGTCAGAGAGTGAGAGAGATGGGGGATGGGGCACTAATATCTCTTTCAAAGTCATGCCCCCAATGGCCAGCATTGTTCCCATTGGGCTCCCCGCTTAAGGTTCCACTGCCTCCCAATAGCGCCATTGGGTAAGGAACAGTCTTTTTTAACAGGCATACTTTGGGGGACGTTTAAGTATAACAAAACTACAGTATATTCTCATTTCTCTCTCTATTTCTACCTCCCAGATCTCTTTCATATGTTTGCCTCTTTATCTATTCATTCATTCATTCACTCATTCATTCATTCATTCATTCATTTTTTTGAAACTGAGTCTCACTATATAACCCAGGCTGGCCTTGAACTTGTGACCATCTGTTTTTGTTTCCAGAGTGCTGGAGTTACATTCTGCACCACCAGCCTGCCTTGCCATGACTTCCTGTTTCACTTTCCCTCAGTGCTCTATATCAACTTTTCTCTGTTTGCCCATCTTTGACCTACACAGCCTGCCACAATTGTCTTAAGATGGCAGATGCCCCCCCCCTTACCCCGCTACCATCAGCTTCTTCCCTTTACCCACATTATGAACGAATTAAATAACCTGTGCCTAAAACACAAATCCCTGGTTGATAGAGACTAATCCAGCTTCTGGCCTTCTAGGAGCCCCACTTCCTTTCCATCAGTTTTCCATGGAGCCCAATGCTGTGGTAAAAAGTGTGTGTGCCCAGGGTGGCTTTGCTGGAGCTGAGGGTTCTCAAGAAGGGAGCATAGAAAAGAATGGCAGGTATCTGGAGTTTGATGTCCTGTCCCCTCAAATGTGGTACACTTTCAGCATCCACTGAGAAGAGAAAGGAACAAGAAGGAAAAGATTGGATTTGGGGTGGGGATGTAATCATTGGGCAAAGTGCTTGCTGTGTGATCATGAGGGCCAGAGTTCAGATGCCCAGAACTCATGGAAAATCTGGGGGGCATGGGTCGCCTGTAATCCCAGCACTTGGGAGGCAGAGGCAAGGGATCTTTGGGTAAGTTGTTGAGCTGGATGGAATTGATGAGCTCTGGGATCAGTAAGAGGGCTGCCTTTATAGAATAGGGTGTGACTGAGGAAGATGCATAGCCTTCTTAGGACCTCTGCACACATGAGCACACACATGCACATTCATGTGTACTCACACACAACCAGCAGACACACTCACACATACGCATCTGTACACATACACAGATGAAAAGAAAGAAAGTTAGGTCAGTGTGGTTCATGATCCTGATTAACCATCCTTTTCTTTGGCTGCCATACATGCTACCTTCTGTGGTACCATTTTGTTTGTTTCTGGCCTCTTTGTGTGGTCTCTGGGAACACTGTCTCGGTTTTATTAGGGTGTGAAGACATCCTGTATAGGCCCTGTCCTGAACAGCCTCCATTCTGCCCTCTCTGAGCCAATCTTTTGAGCTAGTCATTAGAATAAGTCTTAAAGCTGGTGCTGGAAGAAAATGAAATTATAGATGCCAGCCATATCTAAGGTAGAGTTATCTCTCCTTCATTCTTCCAGTGAGGACTTCCCCATTCCCCATGCTGATCATATCATCTATCCTTATATATCTCATGGTCCTGAGTCCAACTAGATCAGAAGCAGCTTGGGAGTCCTGGGCCAGTATGGAGAAGGAAAAGGAAGAGCCCAAGTCTTTGAGAAGCATCAGGAAGGAAGGGTTGTAAGACTGGTGGGTGCAGGGGTGGGGAGTGAGGAGCTAGGAAGCAGCTGGAAGAGGCATCTCAAGCAGAAGGGAAGACAGCATTCTAGACACCAGCGCCAGAGGACTGCTGAGGGAAAGCTCCCACTTCTTGCTTGCTTGGTCTCTCAGATTCCCCGTCAGGGATGGTTTCTGGCTTCTTTCCTCATGTCTGTTCATGTTTATGCAGATTGTGGGTGCTCACTGTACGTGTTTGTGTGTGTGTGCATGTGTGCGCATGAGTGTGGGTGTCTGTGTCAGAAGTTTGCCTCAGCTGTATGCTTCACTGTCCCCTTTGTGTTTTGAGACAGGTCTCCTACTAGGACCTGGGTCTCACTTTCTGTCTTAGGTCAGTTGGCCAGAAAGTCCCAGGGAGTCACCTGTCTCCTCTTCCCAACACTGAGGTTAAAGGTATCTGCCATCATCCTTGGCTTTTTATGTGGGTACTGGGGCTTGAACTTATGTCTTTGCACCATGCAAGCACTTCACCAAATAAGCTGTCTCCAAAGTCCTCTGACTTTTTTTTTTTCCTTCAACAGCTAACTGTGTATCATGAAGATATTCAGACCACTCCAAGCCTGCTGTTCCCATCAGCTGTTGGGTGACTCCTCAGGGGTCCTCGGAAAGGGTTTATTCATTCCTAACAAAAGTCCTGCGTTTAAGCCAGAGCTCTCTGCTCCCACCTATATCTGGGTCAGCAGCAGTAGAGGCATTGGTCTTTGTTCTCTGTGAGAAACTCCTGTGGGCCCACCCCTCTGCTGTCCGCCCTGAGTGCACTCCATCGCCCCTTTAACGTCTGCCAGAGCATGAATTGTAAACATGTCCTTAGACTTGAAGGCTGTTTGGAGACAAGTGAAGGGAGAACTGGCCCTGAAGGAAAGAGGAGTTGGGCTGAAAATGAGCTACTGAATAATTTAGCCAGAATTGGAAAGTCAATACCTTAAGTGAGGCGTGGCAAAACTTGAGAACTTGGAGGTAAACACTGTGAAGATGTAATTTTTGAGAGAACATTATCAAGGAGCCTGAATTTTGGGGAGGAGAGGGAGACAGAAAGCTGACTGAGGGTTGGCTGGGTCTGGCTAGGGGTCAGGAGGACATGGGCACAGAAGGAACTGGGTAAGAGTTGCATCTAATGTGAGCTAGAGAAGAAGGACCCGGAAGGAGGTGCTTAGGCAGTAGGTCCAGGGAAGCTTGCAGGAGGAGAGAGGATGCGGGTAGAGATGGATGATTTGATTAAGGATGGTGCACGTGAAGGGAATCTCACCAGATAAACTAAGGTGGAGCCAGAGAGGAGGCCTGTGCAGCTGCGGAATGAAGGGTGCTGAATGAATGCGTGGCAATCTGCTGAGGGGGAGCACGGCAGCCCATGTAGATTCTCTGACTGAATCTTGACACGCATGCACCAACTCATCTTGAATTATTGGCCTTGAACTTGAACAGCTATGGTCCAGACCTTGCCGTGAGCACACAGAATGAGCCCTGGCCATACAGGTCTTAAGTATCAAACCAGATCGGTCACGTGATATGCTAGGTGCTCTATACGTCTTTGTCACATTGTTGGGGTAGGTGAAATTAGAACCCCCATTTTACAGATAAAGTCATCAAAGCTCAGAGAGTGGACCCAGTCTGCAGATATTGGAGCTACAGGGCTGTCTTGTTCCATTGCTGCTAAGATTTGGGTGTCTGCATGGGCAGAGGTGGGGGGTGGGGTGGGGGTGCAATCCCGTGTTCAGGGGCCCGGAGGCTTTCAGATTTGATTTTCTTTATGTTTGTGTGTGTTGGTGTGAATGTATGTACACATGTGTGCGGCCGTCAGTGGAGACCAGAGGAGGGTTTCAGATCCTTTGACTGCAGTTTCAGGTATTTGTCACCCAGCAAACTCCAGTCCTCCTGATTGGCCAGCAGGCGCTCTTAGCCACTCACTGAGCCATCTCTCTGGTCCCCTATGGAAACTGCTTAGAGGAACTGAAGTGGCCCAGTGAGCTGAATCGAGGGACACGAAGGAGTAATTAGGACCATGAGAGCTTTGGGGGCTGAACTTCACACTGAGGGAGGGGGCCACGAAGCTGCTGGAGGATTCTAGGAGGGCTGGGCGGAGTGTGAGTCAGTTCTGCATTTGAAAAGATCAGCATGGCTGCTCTGTGGGATGAGATGGGAAGGGCTAGCGTCTGGGTTGAGAGGATGTGAAAGGCAGGAAACAAGTGAGCCAATAAATGTGTCAAACCTTCAGAGGCTTTCTCCAAAAGGCAGCCTCCCCGCCTCTTGTTCGTTTTTTTTTCTTCTTATTCATTCTCATTTACAACCAACGCTAATAATTCAGTTGTTTGTTTGTCCAATTTATAGCAAATTAAGAATAATGATCTAGCATCAGCTCTGAAAGTAGATAAGGTACTGAGGGGAAACCAGCCGCTGCAGGAAGTGACAGCCTGGTGGTAAGGAAAGTTCCATAGGAGAACCGGGCTAAAAATACAAGACCCAGGGTAAGGGTTCTGCAGCTCTGTCCCCTGGGCAGAGCAGCACCCATCTTCATAAGACCAGTGCTGTCTGTTTGCAAAAGATCCTCGC
>NC_022015.1:3326791-3345264 GCF_000317375.1 Microtus ochrogaster | reverse complement strand
ACAAAAAGGGTGGTATGTTGTTCTTTTGGAAAACTACAACTCCCAGACTCCTCCTGGACTATGGTTACCTGTGCGCGCACCTTCGCGCAGGTATGGGATATCCTTCCCAGATACCCTTGTGCTCCCCGTTAAAAGGCAGGGTCACACGAGGCCCCCCCTCCCTGTCCTGCCTTTCCTCATGTGTCCTGCACGTTCCTCTGCCCTTTTGTGTTTCCCTCCCCCATTAAAGTGGATCCATGTGGGAGCCGCTGTGTCGTGTCTGTGTTTGTTCCGCCGTGCGTGTGTGTCCTGTGCCCCGTGTTTAAGAAGAACACCCCTGCCTTTATTATTTTTTAAGAAGAACACTCACAGCTGGGCTTGTTGACTGTCAGCATTCCTGTTATAGTTGGGGGCCTCATCCCAGCCCCCTGGCAACCATCTATGGAACACTAGGCAGGAAACTTCATTTTAAGCCCCCTCCCCTGGGAGTTGCCTTAGTCCAAACTCCACCTCGGAGAAAGCCATCCAAATGGTGACCCCTCCCCTGGGAGGGTCAAGACCACTCCCATAGGCTACATAAACTACCCCCAGAGAGCGAACACGTGGTCTCCAGGTTTCACATAGTCTCCCCTTTCTTTTCCATGCTTTCCTGGGCCACCCAGGAATGCTGCATTAAACATGGGTGTCTTTTATTTGGTTTAATTTGGTCTGGTTGGAATTATTTGTGTTGGCAGAGAGGCTCGTCTTTAAGAAAAACCTAACGATTCCCACATAGACAGAGAGGTTGGGGAGGGCCTTTGAACCCTGACCTGAGTACCCAGCCATTTTTTCCAGACACATGTATTTGATTCTGCAGCAATCATACATGGCCTGGTTGAGTATGCATGCTGGGGAGGACTAAGAAAGAACGCCAGATATGCATCTGTGAAGAAGCCATCACATATCCTAGGTGCAGACTTTCCAATATGGCTGTGAAGTGACTGACGCCATCTTGTCCTGCTCGTATTCTAACTCCATTCTGTGTCTATTCAAGAGCTTTTCATCACTCAACACCCTGAACCGTCATGTCTGCCTTGGTAACACATTCAGGACTTCCCATGAACTTGACCATGGCCCCCGATGTATAGCCAAAATTCCGGCTGGATATAAAACACAAATAAATGTTTCAAACTTCCCCTGACCTAAACCTGACAATGATGTCATCATGGATTTGGGGCTTTGCCTTTATAAATGCTGTGCCTCTGAGCTCCAGTGTGCAGAGTTCTTTGCGGTGAGAGCTTGCTCTCAGTTGCTGGGGTTGAAAAAGGACTCTTACCGGGCCTTGTGTGCATGGTGGTTTGTCACTCTCTTGATTATAACAGCTGCTTTAGGGTCCCCCATTTTCCTGCCCATAACCCCTTACCCATGCCTTATAAACAATGATAAACTCTGATTCCCCAGGGTGAACAGTGGTAGAATTGAAATTTGAGTCATTGAGACTTTATGAGGAAAAGTAGACGCTAGTCACACCCTCTTCCCAACCTGGGAGAAAATTCTCCAAACAAGAACCTCTCCTGGTCCGCTGCAGAAAAAACAGTGACTGCTAGAGAGGGCCCTCCAGGAGGCAGGACTAGGATAGCTGGTTATTGCCTGAATTCACAAGGTTAATAAACTTGAATGTGTCTCAGGCCCCTCTCCTGAACTCCCCATTCTTCGTGTGGTTGCAGCCTGACGTGGGAGGCTCCCTGACCTGCAAGGAGTTAGGTTAGCGATTCATATCTCGGACTGATAATCTCAGCACTTATGCTCTTAGACATGCATGCACCATGTGCCACAAACCGTTCCTGAGCCAAGATGCCTGAACGTTCATGGCCAGTGGGTTTGCATGCCAGCCCTATGCCACACGGTCACTTCGCTCTGGCACTTAGGGGTACACCAGAGAACTGGGTCAAGGTGTAAGATGGCCAAGGACTTCTATTTCAGGCACTATATGTTTTTTAAACTGTAATTATTACTAGTATAATAAATAGTTTTTAAATAAAATATTTATATTATTTGGTGATGACTCAGAAGGCTGAAGTAGAAAAAAATACTATCTAATTTGGGATGGCACCATGGGCCTTGACCCCATGAGGGTCAGTTAGATTCATGGACAGTTCCTCAAACCTTCTCATATTATCTGCCTCCACTGACTTACCAAGACCCCCGGACTCTGTGTGAGGGACCAGTTAGGAAAATAATGCTCAGAAGGAGACCTGGGATGTCACTGGAATAGAGATAGAGAGTTGTGACCTCTCCTGCTTAACTTCAGAGAACTTGAGTATCAAGTATATTTTGCTAGGATAAATCTAAATTATTTTTATAGTGTAATTTTTTGCTAATTAATAGCACATTCAGATATTTATCAAACCACCTTATTAATTATAATAAGCTGACAGCTCTCTACATTTATAATCATATAACCTGAGACTGATGACGGTGTGATTTTATACATTTTTAGTATTTGGGGGAAGATTGTTATCCATATTAATTGGGGAAAGCGAAACAAAAGATTGAGCTTCAATTATCACAGGATTTTTCTGATATGCAGGGTTTCTCACACTAATAGGTAAAACATAGTTAAAATAAAATATTATTGACTTATTAGATATTTATTCAGCACTGTGATAGGTGTTGATGCTATTGTTTTGCACAAAACTCAGATTTATCACTTTTTCCGCGGAGCCAATAGACAAGGTTGTTAACAATTCATAGTCTAGGTGAGAGATGAGGGAGTTTGGGGCAGCAGACATGGTAAAATGTGGATGGTGTGTGACATACGTAATCGCTAGTTACAGCCAGCATAACTCGGTCCTAATGGCATAAGCAACAAAGGAGAGGGAACTGTCAAGGATTTTTTGCATGAATGTTGATCAGTTTTTGAGTTAGAAAACACTGAAAAGGATCAGATTTGGGGACAAGGGAAAGGGGAACTCATGGGCTTATTTTCCCTTTTAGATTCTGGATGCTTTTGCTCTGTTTAAAAAGGGATGTCAGCAGGCTGCTAGGTGCATAACTTGTAGCTTGGAGGAAAGACCTGGCAGAGCTCATGTGTGTGAGATTAAAAGTAGTTGAAGGTTTGTGAATGGAATGGACGCGGACTGGAGAGAATCGAGAGGCTTAGGAGGGTCCACGATGATTAAGATCACGTAGAGGAGGATGGTGGGAGAGATGCAAGAGCTCACTGGAGAAGAACAGTGTCTTAGCTGTAGGAACGAGATGGTAGAGCCCAGAAGGGGAAGAGAACAAGGTTCAAGGCAGAAGAAAAGATAAAAACAAGGCCTGAAAAATGCCATCAGACCTACAAATCCATTGCAACAATTGGCAACACTGTTTAGAAATATCCTAGCGATGACGGCAATGCTGAAGAGGGAGTAGGAAGTAGATAATTTTGATAATTTATTGAAAAACAAATCTGCGTTGTGTTTTGGTTTCAGAGTACAACCTGATAACTAGGAATGTTAGTGAGACAGGAGTTAGCTTTTCTAATGAGCACACACTTAACATGGCAGGCCTCCTTCTTCAGCATCTGGTGGAGACCCTGCAAGATGTCTGGGGTGGGGTCACCATGACTTCACCCTGTCTGTCCAACTACTTAGGAGCATGGGATCTTAACTGTATTTTGCAGCTGGTCAGGCCCCTCGTGATATCTACAGGTGAAGCCTGTGGGCACTGGGTGATGAGTACCTGGCCACGCTGGGTTTGAGCTCTGCCAGCAAAGTAATTGTGGTGCTGTCGGTCAATCTGTCCTGCATCATCCGAGCATCCATAGGCACGTGGTGAGGCGATTTTACCTGGACTCATTCTTCTGAGCACTTTGTACTTTTGTGCATCTCTCTGCTGTTTGTCTTGGAACCAGAATGATACAAACCCTTTGATGACATATTCCGCATCTCTCGAGGAGGGGATCTCAGCGTGCTCTAAACCCAAGCTGCCCCGAGCTCTGGGCTTGGCTCTGTCGGGAGAAGCAGATTGCAGACTTACCTCCCAGCTGCTGCTTGCCACTTGCAATTTGGGCTTTCTCCCGAAATCACTCTGTTATGAGCAAGTCAGTTACCTTGCCATTGAGAGAAGTTGGTGGGACTGTTGAATATTTTATTCACCATCTGGCTGACAATACCGCCCAGAGCATGCCCATAGGCTGATGATGTCCCAGACTGCTGTGCACCAGTAGGGAAAAGGTCACTGCTCCTCGTGTCTGGCAGGCACCTGCAATTCCTCACGGAGGACTCCTGCCATTTCTCTGAGGCTGAGAATGAGGGATCTGGGTAGAACAAAGCTGAAGGGGCCTCCTGACCTATGCCTATCTAGGTAACCACTAGGTATTGTAACCACCAGGTATTTTCTAAAGTAGAGAATTCTATGGCTTAGCTCAGGCCCTTCCTGCCTTTCTGGGAAGCACACTAGGGTGCTCCAGAGGCACTGTCACTTGCTCTGAGGTCTCTGGGACTCTGTATATAGGGACTCTAGAAATTACTTTTGAGAGGTTGTGTGTGTGTCACAGCTCTCTTCCATGTTCAGGAGGTAACATCCAAATAGGGTTTGGGCACTTTCTCCTTTCCAGTTGTCTTTGCTGATGCAATACTTCCAGTGTCTGTCAGTTTTAAGCCTGGTCATTGACCCCTTCATGGGAGACAGTTGTCTATAAACTGCTGCTGCATAGAATGAGCTCTGGGCTCAGAGTCAAAGTCCTCTACCATGTTTGCTATTGGATGCTTGATATCGTTACCGTTCTCCCATCCATAAAGTGAGAGAGATAACTTACTTACAGAGTTGTTATGAAGGTCAAGAGAAGACCCATGCCGGCAGGGCCCCACCAGTCTCCCGGCCTGAACGTCTGTGTAATCTAATGAGGCACAGCCAGGCCTTGTAGATCAACTTGACTCAGTTTTACTTATAGCAACAGCACAGAACAATTTCCATGCATCCTTTTACATAATAAAACATTTAGAAGTATACATTTAGTTCCTGGGTTTCATGCATACGTTATATAATATGTATAATTATGGACTGGGAGTGAATTATCATCATTCATTATTAAGTAAAAACGCTGAGCACGATCTGAACCAACATGGGCTGAATACTTAGTACAACTGAGTGCCAAGCCTTACACATATTCATTTACATCATCTTCAAGACAATCCCATGAGGGGGATATGGCATCTTCGAGGTGAGGAAGTTGGGATACGGGTTGTAAATTACCCATATACATTCCCAGAGCTAGCCACATGGCAGGAGCAGCACTCAAAGCCAGGTCTGTGGCTTTCATGTGAAGATAGCACTTTGATAAACATTACCATATAACCGTTCTCAGAGTGTGGGCTGGAGAGATGGCTCAGTGATTAAGAGCACTTGCTGCTCTTGCAGAGGACCCAAATTTAATTTTCCAGCACAGATGTCAGACAGCTTGCAACCCTTATTACCTCTAGCTCCAGTGGATCTTATGCCCTCTTCTTCTGGTCCCCAAGGGTACCTTCATACAAACACACACACACACACACACACACACACACACACACACACACACACACGTAATAATATGAGAATAAGAGAATAAACAGATGAACCTGACAAGTTAAATACATGGCCACAACTGCAGATCTTTGTAGACACAGTTACTACTGAGCTACATCTCTAACCCCACTTCCATCTGGGTTCAGTCTGGCCCTGAACTTATTCTAGAGTCCAGGCAAGTGTTGTGTCCTCCTGCTCTAGGCTTTCAAGGAACTGGGATTGCAAGCGTGCATCAAGAGGCTGAGAGATCCTTTTTGAAGACAACCATGAGTTCCACCTCTTGTGTTGGCCTTCTTGGGGGATATGTCTGAAGCATTTGGGGCAGTGTTGACATGCAGATTCTGACTGAGGAGATGTGAGATGGAGCTGACATTCTACATCACTGATGTGACTGGTTAGTGGGACCACACTCTAAGCGCAAAGTCAAAGGGTCATGTGCATCACCAACGTTGAGTCTCTATTCTGATTACACTCTTACTGGAATATCTGGAAATACTTATTTCCCACGTGCTCTGGTTAATATTTTGAATTGTAATAATGCATTTCAAAATTAATCTGATAGGGCAGCTATGGCAGCTGTAGCTAGATAAAGGCTTCCAATTCATAGCAAACTTAACCCTCCTTTCATATGTTTCTTGGCTGTTGACATTTTCTCTTATTGTTCGCTTATGTTCTTTGTCCATCCCCCCTACTTCGATAGTTTGACCCTCTGTTGGATTGGTTTATATGAGTTCTTTATATATTCTGGATAGTGCTCCTTTGTTATACGAGCATGTAAACATTTCCTTCAGGGAGGAGGAGCCCGTCCAGAAGAGCTGTCTAGTACAAATGGTAGAATCCACCAAAGCACTTGTTAGGGGGTTGGGGTGGAGTAAAGTTGCTATCTCCATCGCCTGTTTTGCACTTCTCTCTTTCATATTTAGACATCAGCCACGAGCTTATCCTACTTCTTGGCTGGCCTCCTCCATTAAGGAAATGTAGTGGACGAGTCTTGGTGGGTACCCAACAGTGACATGCCCAGAATGTACTGTCCCATGACCCAGAGTGGATAACTAAGGGGACAGAGGTGGCGCTAGTCGCAGGGTTTCTGCAGAATCTGTACTGGAGTGTAGCTAGGAGTTACTAGATCCTCTGGGAAAGGTGACTGAGGAATGAGAGGCTCCTTGGCTCATAATTTCTAGACCTTTGTTAACATAGGGAAGCTTCTTTGGGTGATATTTGGACACTCAGAGAGTAGTAGTAACTTAGATTATGCCATCTATATAATATACAATATTTATATAATTTAATATAAATTACATTTTCATAATGTTTTCCACAATATCAGTAATATCACTGTCATCCCATATTTCAGATGAAGGAACTTGAAGCAATGAGTAGTTAGCTAACTTGCCCAAGGTCCCCCAGCTAGTGAATGACAGACTTTGGGTCTTGCTCCCTCATCCATGCTCCAGATCAGCATATGAAATCTTTGGCCTGGCATGAGAGAAGCATGAAACAAACCTTTCGATTTCTTTACCACTCTCAGCAGTATTTTTTTTTTTTCAGTCAATCACATTTTAGGACAATGACTTCATAGCATCCAATCTTGGGCCTCTATAGCTCTTGTTTCTGAATTGAGTATCTATCTTTGCATGCAAGTTAGCAGTCCCCATTTCCTCACGTACCTGTCACCCTCATTCCCATAAAGCCAGCCCAAGGCTGAGGCCCTCCACCGGGGCCCTTTCCCCCCACCCCCCATTAAGCCCCCAAATTCTCTAGGCACCTTAGGTTTGTGGCTTTACACAGTGCTGCCATCTGGTGGGGACAGATGGCCACTGTCAGTCCTCTCTGAGGAATAGATTCCAGCCCAGAATGTGAGGGACTGGAGGCTGAACTAACTCTAAGGCTCCTTTTTCCTAACTGTGATGTCAAAGGCATCTTGAAGAGTGCTTAGCACTGGTTGCATTGCAGTGTTGTCTGGACACGTGGATAGGGAACCATGAAAGAACAGTCAGTGGTGCACGTCTTTAATCTCAGTCCTTGGGAGACAGGCAGGTGGGTCTTTATGGGTTCAAGGCTAGACTTATCTCCACAGAGTTCTAAGTTATCCAGAGCTATGTAATGAGATTCTGTCTCAAAAAAAAAAAAAAAAAAAAAACACCTCCCAAGAGGCTTCTTTCAAGTAGTATTAGGGGAGCTGTAGCCTCCCCTGCGTACTACAAGGGTGACATTCAGGCTACACAGGACAGACCCACAAGGATCTTCAGCCCCGCCCCCATGCGTGGCAAGAGCAGAAGGAGACACCAGATTCAGATTCTTAGAATAAATCTGAAGCGCCACTTTGCCTCGGTCTCTGCTCGTATCCACTCCCCAGGAATTCTTCTGTTCTGATAAGCATCAAGGGGCCTGATAATGAACTCCAAGGCAGGGTTTGTTAAAAGGCAAAGTGGGGAGACACTTGGGGGTTAGATGAGAGACATAGAGAGTCACAAACCTCCCCAACTGAGAAGATTTTCATGCTCACAAAAGAGGCCCCTACTGAGACTGTGGAACAGACTTTGAAGTCACAGGTCTAGATCGAACTGGGCAAGTGTCCCAGGCAACTGGTCATTCCACAAAAGGTCAGGAACTTGGTGAGTTCCTGTTGGGTTGAATACAATTGAACTGAGGCCCAAAGATAGGAATCTCTGCCTAAGAACTGTTTATGGGAGGGTGGCAAGGAAGGTCTATGAACACCTCTCCCTTTCCCTCATTTCTAACCAAGGTTTGAGATCTCGAGTTGGTGCCTGAGGGCTCTTGGGGTAACCAGACCTGCAGGAAATAAACCTCCCTTCTGGAAAATCCTATCAGCAGCCTGGAATGATTGCTGAGCTGCTGATGGTGAAGGCAGACATTATGGGTAGAAAGTCAATGAGGTGGAACCTAGCTAGCTAAGGCCCGAAGCCCTGCCTTGCTGCCCACAGCCTTGGATCCTATAGCTTCCAAGAGTGGAGAAGAACAGATAGTAGTCAGCAGAAAAATCAAGGTTTGCTAAACAATAGGGTGGTGTTCTTAGACCTGGGAAAGGAGGAAGCACATCCTGGATGGAGGTCCATGTGAGCCTGAGCACCCACTCTGTGTCCTGTCCAGTCTATGCCCCGTGCTATGTGCTCTCATTTAATAATCATAAACAAGAAGGTGTTGTTATATTTGATCCACAAGGGAAATGGTCCTGCTGGTGTTTAGAACTTTGCTCAGGCTCATGTAACGGATACATAGTGGAGCAAGCAAGCAGTGGTGGCACACGCCTTTAATTACAGTGCTCAGGAGGCAGGGGGATCTCTGAGTTTGAGGCCAGACTGGTCTACAGAGCCAGTTCCAGGGCTACATAGAGAAACCCCTTCTCCAAAGCAAACAAACAACAAAAAACCAAAACAACAACAACAACAACAACAACAATAAACAAACAAACAACAAAAACCATAGTGGAACAAGGATTAAAAGCAGGAGCTCCGTAGCTACTGACAACTGGTGGCTTTTTAGAGACCAGAGACCATTCTGCATTCTCTTCCATCTTGGGTTGTTGTTTGATTGATTGATTGATTGATTGATTGACTGTGTTTGCTTTTGACACTCTTTGTGGTCACACTATCTTAGAGGATCAACTGCACAAAATCTCAAGTCCCACATTCCACACTGTTTCTTGCCTGATGCCTCTACCTCTGTCTTGGAGCTTTGCCAATAAGAAGATAGAAAACGGGTCTCGTCCCCCCAGGGTGTGATCTGGTACCCATTAGGAGGATGCTGTGAGAGCTGAACTTTGAGGACTCCTGTTGGATCCAGGATGACATTTTAGCCACTGATGGTGCTCAAGGCCATCGTTTGGAAGACCAGGCTGCCCAGAGGCAGCCTAGACCCCTTTTCTGTGAGCAGAGAATGAGAGATGTTCTTCCTCTCTTGTCTGTGTAGCCAGCAGATGGTACATTTTAGAAACCAAATGTGATCCAAACATACACCCCGGTCTCCTTTCCCTACTCCAGCCCTCACCTGTTTTCCAGCTGGGGGAGGAGAGCGTTCTTCTCAGATCCTTGGAGGTCTTCCACTTTCTTATCATCTTTGGGGAACTGTTGTCCATAGTGTTAAAGGGCCGTAACATGTCTGGTTTTTGCCTTCCTCTTTTATAGGACAAGGTATTTGCATTCAGAAGCCTGACAAGAGAGCTGCAATGGTGGATTGATCACCTTGGCTCTTTGGAGTGCTGGCTCATAGGGTGGCCTCTTCAAGCTTCTTTCCCGGCCAGAACACACAACTTGGAGAGAACGAAAGGAAATCGGTTTTTGAAAGACTTTGTTTAAAGAATTCTGAGAAGTGAGCGTTTTAAGACGCTATGATATGAAGGAGCGCTTGCCCCCCTAAGAAACACAGTGGACCTTCTGCTGTGAGTTCCAATTTTCTCCAGCAAGCCGTGAGGACTACAGGAGTGGGAACTATACAGGTGAAGGAGAATTGTAGCCTTCTGCCCCATCACTACATATGAGGATTCCCTGTGCGTGGGCTATGGTGGGCTTCGCAAGCGGTAAAGATTTGCAGGATGCCACCATGTCATAGGCACTGCATAGACTTAAACAATCTTGGGAGCAGTGATTGCTTAGAGACATTTTCACAGTTCACTAGTGCCTCTCGTAGAGACTTCCAGGAGGTCTTTGGACCTGGAGACCAGCAGAGGGCAGGGGCCAGGGTGGAGGCGCAAGTGAATCAGAAGAAGGAGTGGACACTGTAAGGCCTGGCCACTTCTATAATCTATCTGCATCTCGATTACAAAAGGAGGGGGGGAGTGAGGAGTCTCTTTTTACGTAGGAAAGCAGCAGAATCCTCTCAGCTGAAGCCGATGAGGGGGACAGAAGCATTGTAATTACCGCGTCGTCCCCCCCAAGACCACCTTGCCCCAAAGCTTGGGATCCTTCGGGCAAGACAGCCGGAATTCCCCTAGGGGTGGAGTCTGCAGGCCTGGACACAGACTGGCGGTTGGTTCGTGGCCTGCAGGAGCCGGGTCCCGGTGGTCTGAAAGCCTCGGAAGCTCCGGCGCCTCCGGGACGAGAGCTGGTAGCCAGCAGGTGGGGCGCGGGGCGGGGCTCCGCCCCCTGGCCCCTACTCGTTGGTCCGCAGCCGCCCAGCCCCGGCCCCTCTCCAGAGCCGGAGCGCGATTGGTGGCGGTGCTTGTCGCTCGGAGGGGGCCGGGCCATGCAGCTTCACTCCTTGGGTCTCTGCCACAGCCTCGGTTCTCCCGAGCAGCGAGCGACGCGGGCTGGTGGCATCTCCTAGGCAGCGGGCGCTGGAGATGGGAAGCAGCGCGGCAGCGAGCCCTGGCAGTGACAAAGTTTCCCAGAACTGTAGGTCGCATCGCTCCACTGCTGGCCACCCGTGACCGCCTAGGGAAAAGCTCGGGGATTTTGAGTTGGGGGTAAAAAACAAACAAACCCAACAACAACAAACAAATCCACCTCGTTTCCTTTGTGGAGATCTTTCTCAGGGTGGCCAGCGGCGGGAGCTGCAAACTTGGGCACCGCGGCTCGCACTGCCAGGCGACCCGCCTTTGCAGAGCCTCAAGACTTAGGTGCTGGTGCCCCAGAGGCTCCAGGCGTGCCAAGGGGTGTGAGCGCGGGGGAGTTTGAGGAGCGCAGCAAGGAGGGGCCCTGGGAGCTCTATATGGAGGAGGGACCCCAGAATGGTGTGTACCAGGAAGACCAAAACTTTGGTGTCCACTTGCGTGATCCTGAGCGGTATGACCAACATCATCTGCCTGCTGTACGTGGGCTGGGTTACCAACTACATCGCCAGCGTGTATGTGCGGGGGCAGGAGCCAGCGCCCGACAAGAAGCTTGAAGAAGATAAAGGGGATACCCTGAAAATTATGGAGCGGCTGGACCACTTGGAGAATGTCATCAAACAGCACATTCAAGGTACCGGCACCCTGGGAAACTTGAGCCATGCGCACGGCCAGGGAGTGCCCAGTGCTCTGCTTGTGGGATGCATTGGGGCACTGAGGCCAGTGCATATCAGGCCAGTGACTGCAGGGAGGGCTTTAGGGTGGCAGCTGCATGGTTGGAGGGACTGCAAGGACTGGTGTCCTGGATCATCTGTGTCTGACGCCCTGCAAGTCTTCCTTGGTCACGCGTGTGTATGCATATGCGTGTGTTGTGTGTGTGTGTGAGCGTGCGCGCAGCATGCTGTCGGTGTGGGGACGCGTTATGCACCGCACGTGTCCAAATGTGCCTGTGACTCCAGGCTGCTTCTTCCCGGGGTCGCAGGGTCATACACTAGTCCAGGAGTGTGATCGACTGTGGATGTTCGTGTATCCAAGAGAGTACAAGGGCAAACGAGCTCATTTGGCCACTGTAAGGGACAGGAAAGACGCCCTGCGTGATCCTAACTGTGGGCTTTAAGCAGCTGCAAGCTTCAGGACGAACGCAGACTAGAAGAATTACATCGCTATAGTATTGGCCCCAGCCCCGGCTTCAGCCCCAATAGCGCTGGGACTGCAGGGGGCATCTTAAGTGGAAAACTGTCCTTAGCTATAGCACAATCGCAGATCCAGGATCCTTCCCTATGAGCAGGTGTCAACCCCAGGAAGAAGCTTCGTCCGCTGAAGTGGTTCAGGACTGAGAAAACCCACTCAGGCTGCGGCTTTCTGCCGGAGCTTTCTGGGTCCCAGTGAGGACCAATTTGTAAAGCAGCTACTCTCGCTGGCCCAGGAATCAGCCACGGCAGAGTAGACAAACCCACGGGAGGCGGGTCTGAAATTCAAGACTGCGGGTGGGTCGGTGTCTTTAGACAGGGTTCAAAGGGGGAGTGGTATATAAAGGACACTCCTGATGTGTCCCAGGCAGTGTGAGTGCCAGAGGAAAGCGATGGAGCTCAGGGCACTGGAGTAAGGTGTGCTCACTCTGGCAATCCGGATTCTCCCTGTCCTCCTTTTGTGGCCCCCGCTTTTCTAGATAAGAGAACATCTTAACTGCAGGGCCCAGCTAGTTTACCTGTAAACCCGACAGGCACCTGGGTATATGGTAGACCCTGGCAGTATCTGAGCTGCAGGCTGCCTGCTCTGAGCTCTGTTTGCCAAGGACTACTTTCTGATCTGCTGTGCCTCTCACATGGCGAGATGGACTCCTTCCCTGGGAAGGTTTCACCAAGTTCAGGTGAGGGCAGAAAGACTGTGCTTCCAAACTGAAGAAAGCAGGCACTTGACTTTGAGGACCCCTAGAAGAGGGACCTTTGACAGCTCTTACCTCAGATCTGCCTCAGCCTTACACAGGCACTGAACTTGACAGACCAAACCCAGCCGTAGTGCCTGTTGCTGCCGTTTCTTACTTGTTGGCTTCCATCCCTTGGGTCAGAGTCGACATTAGTGTCAGCAGTAGAAACACAGCCTTGCTCTGTTCTGGGAGATGCTGGACTCAGGGCTGCGCCTTGTTCTGACATTTCCAATTTGTACACATATTCTAAGAGATTTTCATTCACAACTTCTCTGTGCGTCTGTGTTCAAAATGTTTCCCCTGCCCTTTTCTATCTAGTTAGGGAAGAAGCGAGCAAGGAACTGCTTCAGGAATGATTTCAAGGATTTCACGAACCCATGAGCTCGGCACTGGGCAGACCCCTGTTATGTTGAATGTGGACCATGTCATATGATTCACAAGGCTCCATATGGAAACCTTAGAACTTCTCAGTGTTTACCTGATAAGTTGGGGGAGATGGGTTTTAAAAAAAAGAATCCTTCTTTTCTGTGTGTAAGTTCAGGTGTCTGTGGGCAGTGGGAGATGACAAGACCAAAGCCACTACCCTCAGTGACTTGTGAAGCAGACAGATGGTGGGGCTAGCTGCTTGCTTGTGCTTGTAGTGTGGCGGTGTTGACACCTTCTCCCCCCAGGGTTCTAGAGCAGTCTCTGTACCTGGATTACCTCAAAGGTAAGACCTGTGAGTCTGTGAGAGCCTTCCTGCCCTTCAGGATCTGGGCTGATTGCATAGATCCGCTGTCTAAGTTTTACGTCAGAAGAGTCTTTTGGATAATCCATCACAGAGCTGAGGATGGGGGTGGCAGAGCCGATAACAATAGCCTTGAATTCTGTGGTGCCGGTTGTATGCTGTGCCCTGTTTGTAGAACTTTCTGAGGTTTGTAGAACCTCAGAGCCTTGTGAGGTTGGTGGGATTAGCTCCATCTTACAGATGTGGAAACTGAGGTCTGGAGAGGTTGTTTGACCCCATTCATCCAGGGTTACACTCGGTTACACAGTAGCTCAGAGATTTGAACTCAGATAGTGACTTCAGGGTCTCTCTTTTGTTTTGCTGTGAGAAGAGGTCTTAAAATGTAGTTGTGTAAGGTTGGCTTTGAACTTAAGACCCTTCCATCTCATCAGGCATCACAGAGGGGTGTCACTATACACGGGTTATTTTTAGTGTTTATTTTGGCTGTTGGTTATGTAGGCTAGGCAGGGGCCAGTCTGTGTTCTTAATTGCATAATATACTGTCTGCCAAGAGGGCCAGAGGCTCACAGGGAAGAGTGCTATCCTGGTACTGGGGACAACGGTGGGAATGGATGTGTCCTATGAAAGGCCATCTGAGGATGTTGGAGGGATGATGCAATCAGTAGTGTTCCTACACAGAGATGCTTTCCATTGACATACTATGGCAGGTCTGGGTTTGGGTTAGTTTCCCAAAGAAAGCAGAGGTCATATTCTCTTAACTGATGCTTGAGGACTCTTTGGGCAGTTCCTGGCTGGTGGGAGAGAGACAGTCTGGGTGGATGAATGACTGCCCTGCACTGATGCCCAACTTCCTAGCTAGTTATGAGTGTGGGCACTGCCAGTTTCCAAAGGACAAGCTTTGCTTCCGAGTGTCGCCCAGGCCTCTTCTCT
The DNA here is from genome assembly GCF_000317375.1 of Microtus ochrogaster. Classification (NCBI taxonomy): domain Eukaryota; kingdom Metazoa; phylum Chordata; class Mammalia; order Rodentia; family Cricetidae; genus Microtus; species Microtus ochrogaster. The sequence continues at coordinate 3,330,882 of NC_022015.1, read as the reverse complement.
TTGGAATGAAAGCTGCCCAGGAAGTTGCAAATGTCACCGAGTGTTCGGCAGGATGTTCTGAGAACTTGCAATTAGAAGAGGCTTTGGAGCGGCACCAGAGAGCTCTGTTCTAGTCATGACTGGAAAGTTGATCTTTCTCTTGGGTACTGCAGTGATATTTCATTTTAATTTGTTTTCTGATTGAATGATTTAATTAGATGGTGTGTGTGAATCTCTTGGGAATGTAAATTGTATTTTTTGAACATTATTTTTTTTTAACCAAGTAGATGTTAAATGCCAGGGTGGTTAAGTCAGACTTTAAAATAAATATCCTATTGGGGTGGAAACACCTAGTAGTTCCTAGTTCAGGCTTGTTTGAGATGGTCAGATGGACAGATGTTAGCGGAAGCCCAAGTGTGAGAGAATGGAAAGAGAAATTCCTCTTCCTCCTCCTCATCCCCTTTCTCTTTTTCTTTTTGATATGGTATCTCATACAGTCCAGGCTAGTTCCAAACACACTAGGAAGCTGACCTGAAACTTGCTAAGTAGCAAAGAGGACCTTGAATTCTCTTCTCTCCACCTTCCCAGAGCTGGGATTACAGGCACATGCCTGTAATTCCTAGTTTATGTGGTGCTAGGCATCAAACTCAGGGTTGTCCATGCGAGGCAAGCACTCTGCCAGCTGAGCCATCCCAGTCCTGGTTCATGTTTGATTTTGTATGCCAAACACAAACAAAAATGGCTTTCTTTCTTTCTTTCTTTCTTTCTTTCTTTCTTTCTTTCTTTCTTTCTTTCCTTTTTTCTTTCTCCCCCCCCCCATGCTTTCTTTCTCTTTTGGTCAGTATCTTTTTGGATCTGTTAAGAATGTGCCAATGTTTAAGGAACAATTTAAGAATGTATGGAACTTCCCAGGATTCATTCTACCCCAAGAGCTATTTTATAATCATAAGCCCTCCTTTTGGCTTCACCCACTTGACTACACATATCATGAGACAGTGTTGTCTGTCTGTCTGTCTTCTGTCTGTCTGTCTGTCTATCTATCTATCTATCCATTTATCTATCTTTTGCCTTCTTTCTTTGCTCCCCTTTTTAATGAATCATTTTTCTCTATGTTTGCTATGTAGTTTATTCTTTTGACCTTTTTCTCTTGGCAACCTGAGGTGCTTCAAGTTACTCAGGCAGGGACTGGGTGGAGTTACTGGGGACCATGGGGAGCTGGGATGCTCCTGGTTCACACTTGCTTTTAAGGACAGTAGAATTTCTGTTGTCAAAAGAGTCAATGAGCTCAAACATCAGAGGAAGAGGGAAGAATATTTCAAACACAGTAAATGTTTTGACTGTTATTTAAAAATGTACAGCCATTAGTAGCCTCGATGCTGTCAGTAAAAATGCTGTCCTTGGGTGGGTCTGCTATTAGATACTCTACTGTCCGCTGTGCACAGTCCACTCCCATCCCAGCATGGTCACATCCTGTTGATAAAGTCAGGTTTCTCCCGTATTCTTTAAAATCTTCTAGGGACTGAGAGGGACTGGGAGGCATTCTCAGAGTAGCTGTCTAATATTTTTATGATTTTTTTGGCCTGATCTTTTGGAATGATTTTGCTCAATTGTAATATGACTATTTAAGTGACTGCCTTGTCTCAAGTACTGGCATTAATTTTTCTAGAAACCACCCCTTGCTTCTGTTTAGCAGTCTTCATGGGTTTACGTAGCATGCAATTAAATTAAGCAATTGCAGCAACAAATCCCAATAGTATTTCTATGCTTGGGAACAGATCTAGTGCACGGAGGAAAGCATGGAACTCCACTGTTAGAGGGAGGTGCAAACCACTAGAGGGAAGCCCACACAGGAACAAGAGCATCATGGGAATGTTTCACGGGGGAATCAGGAAGCATGCAGATTTGCAGAGTGGATTGGAGGTCTGCTTAAGAAAACATACCCTATCAATCTACCTCAAGACCCAGCTATGCCCATCTTGGGCATGTATCCAAAGGATGCTCAATCATATCACAAGGACAATTGGTCAACTATGCCCATAGCAGAATTATTCATAATAGCCAGAACCTGGAAACAACCTAGATGGCCCTCAAATGAAGAATGGATAAGGAAAATTTACACAATGGAGTATTACTCAGCTGAAAAATAAAACAATGACCTCATGAAATTTCCAGGCAAATGGATGGAACTAGAAAAAGTCATTCTGAATGAGGTAACCCAGACCCAGAAAGACAAACATGGAATGCACTCACCCATAAGTGGGTATTAGGAATGAAGTACAGGATAACCAACCTGCAATCCACATCCCCAGAGAGGCTAGATAACACGGAGGGCTCAAAGAGAGATAAACAGAAGAGATCTCCTGGGTAAACTGGGGGCAGGATAAGAGGGATGAGGGGATGGGAACTTGAGGGAGTTGGTTGGGTGGGCTGGGGCACAGCAGGATGGAGGGAGAGCAACAAAAAGAGACATCTTGATTTGAGAAGCATTTCTGACTTAGGGAGAAACCTGGTGCCAGGGAAACTCCCAGGAATCCACAAGGACGACTCCAGCTAAGAATCCTAGCAACAGTGGAGAGGGTGCTTGAACTGGCTGTCTACTGTAATCAGACTGGTGACTACCCTAATTGTCACTAGAGAGACTTCGTCCAGTAGCTGATGGAAGCAGATGCAGAGATCCACAGCCAAGCACTGGGCCTAGCTCTGGGAGTCTTCCTGAAGAAAGGGAGGTGAGATTTATGAGTGGGGGTGGGATGGAGGTGGGGGGTGGTCAAGGTCATGATGGAGGAACCTACAGAGTCAGCTGACCTGAGCTCTTGGGAGCACGTGGACTCTGAACCAACAGTCAGGGAGCCTGTATGGAAAAGACCTAGGCCCTTTACATGGGTGTGACTTGTGTATCTTGGTCTGTTTGTAAGACTCCTAGCAGTGAAATCAGGAACTTAGCTGGCTTTTGGGAACCTGTTCCCCATGCTGGATTACCTTGCCCAGACTTGATGCAGGAGGAGCTCGGTCCTGACTCAGCTTGGTGTGCCATACTTTGTTCAAGCCCATGGGAGGCCTGCCCCTTTCTGAATGGAGACAGAGGAGGAGTGGAGGGGGAGGGGGGCAGGTGAAAATGGGAGGGGGGTTAGGAGGAGAGAAGGGAGAGAAAATGGTCAGTATGCAAAATAAATAAAAAAATATTATTGAATAAAATAAAATTTAAAAAAGAAAATGTCCCCAATACTTCAAATGACTACATAGTATTCCACCACCAATGCGCCATTTTTCATTTGACTTTAATGTTGGACATTTGTTCGGAAATGGATACACTCAGGAAAAAAAAAAGAATGTCTTTGCCTCACCTATTTTTCCCTTTGAATTATTCTCAAAGATGTATTTGAAGAAGTAAGATTACTAGTGACAGAGTCTGAACACTTTTATGAAATATTATTTTTCCAAAGGCAAGCCTTTCCACCCAGCCCCTGACAATGCAGCACTGTGCCGGGGTCACGGAGGGCTGGCATTTGGTGTTATCGTTCTGCATTTTCTGGGCAAATGGAATTGCTGTGAAGACAGTTGAGTCTTTTGATTTCTACTCCTTTGGTTATGGTAGAACTTAATGCCCTGCCTGAACCCCTCTGTGTGTTTTGTCTTGTGGGAATAATTTTTCTCTGGGAGGCTCAGGGTTGCTGATTTGTGTATTTTACATATTTTCATAGATTTCTTAATAACTTAGTAAGATGGACATGATGGCTATATTATACACATTGTATATATTGTTTTATTTTTATTTTTGAATTTATTTTGTGTTTTCTGTGTGCACTGTGCTTGCAGCTGTGCAGGTATGATCATCTGGGCATGTGAGGGAAAGCTGGAGGCTGGCACAAAGAACCTTCCTTAATTGCTCACTACGTGCTTTGAGACAGGGTCTCTCACTGAAGCTGGAGTTTGCTGTTTTGCCTAGGTTGGCTGTCCAGACAGCCTCCAGTATTGGGATTATCAGTGTGTACCACTGTGCCTAGGGGTTATCATCTTTGTGTACCACCATGCCCAGGGGTTATCATCTATGTGTACCACCATGCCCAGGGGTTATCTATGTGTACCACCATGCCCAGGGGTTATCATCTATG
>NC_022015.1:3311728-3326691 GCF_000317375.1 Microtus ochrogaster | reverse complement strand
TACCACCATGCCCAGGAGTTATCATCTATGTGTACCACTATGCCCAGGGGTTATCATCTATGTGTACCACCATGCCCAGGGGTTATCATCTATGTATACCACCATGCCCAGGGGTTATCTATGTGTACCACCATGCCCAGATTTACATGGATACTATAGTATGAGATCAGTCCTCATTTAACCCAACCCCTAATTTTTGATTTAAATAGATGTCCTAGATCAGAGGTTTTCCAACTGTGTCTCCAGGAGTTACAAACTTCCAGAAGGTTTAATTCGGGACCTTATTAATAGTAACAGGGTCAAATGTCATTGCCAGCCCTCAGAAATCCCCAGTGTCCTCCACGACACCTTTTCCTTATGGTTTGCATGTAGTGTTTATTAAATTACTTTGGTTCTTAAAGGTTCCTCTTCTTGCTCCTGCTGCTCCTGCTCCTCCTCTTCCTCCTTTTTTCCTTTTCTTTCTTCTTCTTTTGAGACAGGGTCTCTTTGTGTAGCCTTGGCTGTCCTAGAACTCACTCTGTAGACCAGGCTGGCCTCAGTCTCACAGAGATCAGCTTGCTTCTGCCTCCCGAGTGCTGGGATTAAAGGCGAGTGCTACTACCACCTGGCTAAGGTTGGACTTCTTAGAGAGAATGCTGAAAGCCACATGGGAGAGAAAGAGAAGTCTGACAGCTGCATTTCTGTGAGGGATGATGGTAGCCAGAGGCATCTGCGAGAATAAGCCAGTCCAGGTGACACTGAGATGCCTCACATGCTATATCTGTCCTTCCGAACACAACGGAAATGAGTTTCTGTATGTGACTCATTCCTAAATCCACTGTCTTTCTCTTCATCCCAACTGTGGGAGATCGGGTCATTGATTGCGCTGTTTCCTCAAGCTTATCAGGCAGACCATGTGCGTGTTAGTGTGTCTCAGATCCACAGCATCGGGTTGATGATGGGGATACCGGAGAACCAGGAGATGTCTTAGGTGTGGCGTCGGTAGCTTTCCGGTGTCCGTCTCTGCGCCTTAACTGGCATCCTTTGTTACCAGGAGAGTGCGCGTCTGCTGGGAGTTTGTTTTAGGGAAAAGCTGTCATTGACGCAGCAAAGCTCTCTAATTTTTGGAATGAGCTTTGGTTCGAAAATTCTGTCCATAACAGACTCTGAAGCCTTGAGGGTGTCAGCAGCAGGGCTCAGGGTTGAGCCTAATGGCTTTTGTTAATAGCCCAGAACCACATGTTTATGGAGCAAAAGGACCTTGCCAAGGAATACAGCTTCTCACTATGGCCAAGGACTTTTCCTCTTTAGCCAGAAGTGGACAGGCTGCAAAATAAATGAATTCCACATTCTTTCCTGCTCACTTGACATAAATCGCTGTTTGCCCTTGATAAGCAGTTTGGTGGCAAATCTCAAGGAGAATTTAGAATCAAAAGCGAGCCACAATCTAGCTTGTGAGGGCCTTAAAGGGCAGCGCCAGCCACTGAAGTTAACTTAGATTTCCCAGATATGTTTGTGGGATTTGAAGCCACACACACATGCTCTAGGAGCGCCTCTGTTGCTGTTCGTTTGAGAAGCCCGAGGAGCTGATGTGTGGCTGTTGGTGTGAGGGTCTCCTTGGGTTTCTTGTCCATTTTCTTTGGTTAGATTTTATCCAAGTGTCTGGAGAGGCCTGCTTTTCTCTGGCCAAGCACACTGAAGGGATGCCATCTGAAGGCTTTGAGGAGATACCCTGTAAGTATGGGGACAAATAGAGCCAGAGAGCAACCATGTGGGCTTTGGAGAGGGATGGAGCTGTGGGCATGTGTATACTGTGCTGTGAGCATGGAGGCCAGAGAACAATTTATAGGAATCGCTTCTCTCCTTCCACTGTGTGGATCCTGGAGATTAAACTCAGGTCATCTGATTTCCCAGCAAGCTCCTTTATCCGGCGAACCGTCTCAGTCACCCTACATATCTATAAATGTCAGGAATACTTATACATAGAGCCAGAAGCAGAGAACTGGGGCTGCAGGTGGCTGTCATATTCCGTGAATGGCAGGCCATCTTTCTACGCTAAGCCTCAATTTGGCAGGGACTTGATTATTCCAAAGTACATACATGTTGTCTTCTCCAACCTCACTCTGCCTTCAGTCACACGCAGCTACATCTTGCAATGCAAGGCTGCACGTAAGGATTCCCCCACATTCCTATTTCTTTGCACACATGCCTGCACACGCAGGGCACTCACCCAGGGCAGTGCCAGCATCAGGCACGTCCTGACAGTGCACCATGGTCGCCCCACCCTTTCTTTCCCACTCAGTGAAACACATTAGTATGCTGGGGAGTGTGTTAACCTTGGAATCTCTTTAATTTGTGGAGTTAAAGTTAATCATTCCTAAGCTTTGCTACTTAGGTTATTGTTAATAGCAAATTACCTCACAACTGTTCCCAAGTCGGGTTATGTTGTGTTAGTGACTGTGAGCAACAGCTGTTCTGGAACCTTCTCCGTGGGTCTGTGTACTCTTTATGGACTCTGCTGAGTGCAGACAACTGGAACTTTCAGAGGAAGAAGTCCCGGTTATGTGAATCTTACTGTTTTTGTGGCTATATGGTTATGGCTGAAGATTCAGTGGTTGCTGGACCACTGCTGTGTCTGTGGCTTTGGGGTTCTCCTCCATTGCCCAGTGCTCGGCTTCAGATTGGTGAGCTTGCTTTAAAAGATGAAGCTGTTTTCAATGGTGCAAGTTGAAACAGCTGAATATCTAATTCCGGTGAGCTATTGAGAGCATCCTGAATGAAGCCACAGCTGAGGTGACACACAGGCCAGCTGGCACAATTAGCTGGGCCACATTTTATTGCCACTGTCCTTCAGAAGCTCACAAAAGGACCATGTAGGGAAGGTTCAGAGAAGTGGCCTCTGAGCTGTTCCACCCCAGGTTAGGTAAAGACAATGGGAAACAGTGAGGTTGGTATCAGCCCTTGCATGAATTCTTTCATTCTACCAGAGTCCCAAGTTCAAATCTCACAGCGGTTCATCCTGAGAAGGTGTGTGGAGGACGCAACGTTAAGAATCTTGGCTTCTCAGTTGGGTTTCCACACCTGGCTTGTCCAAACATTTCTGTCCTCAGGAGACTTTGAGTTAATAGCCATTGAGATTCCAGAGGCATGAAAAGGTATTTCAGAGACCTTGGCCAAGAGAGGGTTTGAAGATTGGGGTGATATGCATCACGCTGATGGCATCTGGGGGTTAAGGAGAACAGAACAAAACTGTGTGGACCAATGAATAAGAGTGGGAAAGCTCAAGAGAGATTTTGTGCGTGTATGTGCACAAATACATGTGCGTGCCTCATGCGTGTGCATCTGTGTGTATGCGTGTGCGCATCTGTGTGTATGCACGTGCATGTGTGTGTGTGTGCGTGTGCGTGTGTGATTGTGCGCACATATGTGGAGGCCAGAGGACAACCTCAGATGTCATTGTTCAGGTGCTGCATGTCTCCTGATTTTAGACAGTCTCCTACTGGTCTTGAGCTCACCAAGTAGGCTGTCTGAGGAATGAGCTACAAGTGAGCCTTTCTCTGCCTCCCCAGCACAGAAATTACAAGGATGCCTGACACTTTTACACTAGAGATTGAATTCAGGTCCTGAGATTTCAAAGTAAAATTTTTGCTAACTGAGCTGTCTTTCCAGCCCTAAAGAGAGATTTGAAGTGACAAATTAGAGCCTTTGATTTATTTGATTTATTTTAATGGCAACAAGCTTCTACGGAATTGAAGACTAACTGGATAGAGAATCCTGGGTCAGAACCTGGACAGGTACTGTCCCTGTGGGATCACTTTGTTCCTGTCCTTATTTAAATGGAGAGTAATTCTAGGGGAGGGGATTCTGGTTCCTTTGCTCTCAATATCCCAGAGAGATATGATTCCAGAGGTGGTAAACCTGAGCCTTAGGAAGTTCCTGGTTTGGGAAGGACTTGGGTGTCTCCCCTATATTTGTGCATTGGAATCTTGGTCCCCAGTGTGGTGGGTTGGAGGCCATTAGAGAGGTAGACCTGGTGGGAGGTGATTAGAACATTGACATCATCACCTTTGGAAGAGAGTCATGCAGTTCTTTTAGAACCCAGTTAGTTCCCAAGAGACACATACTTGGAAATATGAGCGAGCCTCTCTTGCTTTCTGCCTCACTGTGGGACTGTTCTCTCCCTCCAACAACTGTTCCTGCTGTGATGCTTTTGCCTAGTTTGTGTGGTAGCTGAAAGCCCCCAACGGCTGAACCCATGAGACCTGACTTTGGACTTTCAGAACCAACTTTTCTTTTTCTTATATATTACCCAGCCTCAGATTGTCTGTGATAGCAATTGAAAATGGACTAATAGAAATAATTTGTCCAGGGTCACAGAGCTGATGGCTGGTAGAGCCAAGAAGGGTGGCTGTTTCCAAGATTTATGTTTTTTACAGAATGAGAAGGATGCTTCAAAAACTGAGAAAGGGGAGATGATTTTAGCAGACACTGTGAGGGTAAGCTCAGAGGTCATGGGTCAAGTAAGAGAATGACAGGACTGCCAACAGGTGGCTTGGTTTGTCCTTGTGTCAAATCCTGAAGTGAGTGGGGTGGGGTAGAAGGAGAGGCCATACAAGTGTGAATGAAGAGTCCCCTATCTGTGGGACCCCCAGGAAATTTGTCCTTGTAGGAAAAGCAATGTTCCATCTGCACCCAGACTCACCCAAGTCCCGCCCATGAGTTTCTGCCACCCGTGGTGTGCCAGGTATGCTTGCTGAGTGCTTTCCTGTGTGTTGACACAATCCTGTTTTCTAGGGTGACTTCCTGAGTCCAAGGAAACCCCTAGTCCTGGGTGAATGTGAATGATGTGTTCCCAACACCAGAGCAAAACCAGCCATTCCGGTATCCCTGTGTCCCTGCTCTCGAATTCTGACTTTGTCTGGATTTACAGGGAAATGTTGAAGGTCCCAGAAGCCCTGTCCATACAGGCCCACACAGACTGCCTCCCTTTCCTTTGTTTTTCTTTTTGCCTTGGTAATCTGATTTCAGCTGTCTGTGCCTCTCAGGATTTGGAAAGGAAGAGACAGTTTCAGTAGAGGAAAGCCCTAATAAAGTGCTTTGGGCACAAAACACCAACAGCTGTTTATTTGCCCCAAACAGTAGGAGTCTGTATTAATAACCTTGTGAGTTATGTGCTGGAAAGTCAACGCAAGCAAAAATCTCACTGTAGACCTGCAGATGTGGCTCTGTTTCTTTGCTGAACTGATCTCTCCTGTTTGCTCGGTGACATTTTCTGTTATCCCCATGGAAGATCCTTTTTGATCTTCTGTTGCGGATTCGCTCAGCTGGTCTGCTGTTGGCATTCCAAGGTAGAGTTGTCTCATGTCTCTTTATTGCAGTTCAAATGCTTGACGATTATGTGGTTCTTACCTCAAAGGATTTCAGCTGCTGGTCAGGCTTTGTCTGACTAACCACCGCCTTTCTCTGATGGAGAAGAGCAAGCCAGGGAGTGAGGGGAGGGACAGGAGGCTGTCTCAGACGTGCTTGCCTGTCCTTGGCATTGGAGGAGTGTCTTTGAACATTCTGGTTTCTTCAGTGTCTATGTTTCATTTTAATGATAAGCTTGGCCTCTGGTTTGATTTACTTCAGTTTCTAAAGAAGGGTGTGGAGAAGCCAGGAGACAGCTCAGTCAGTAGAGAGCCTTGCAAACATGAGGACATGTGTTCAGTCACCAGAGCCCATGTGAGAGCCAGTTCTTGTGGTGTGTGCATATAATCCTAGTGCTGCAGGGAGACAACTGGGCCCTCCTGGGGCTCACTGGTCAGTCAGTAGAGCCTGCTTGGTGAGCTCCAGGCCAGTGAGAGACCCTGCCTGTCTCACAAAGAAACAGAAAGGTGCACAGCACCTGAGGAGTGACATCTAAGGTTGATCTCTGATCTGTGCACATGTACATACATACACACACACATATGTGTGCATACACACACAGAGATGTGGAGGAGAATTTACAGGAGTGAGAACTTCCATCTGCACATCTGGGCTGGACCTTTATCTTAGTGGAACCCAGGGATTCAGATTAGAAGAGAAACACAATGGAAAGTAAATAGAAAAGACTTTGGCCACTGAGTCAGGAATTGAAATGGAACCAGTGGAGAATGCCAGTGCAAACAGGTCTAGGCTGCTGGAGAATCCTGGGAGAGAAGGGACTCGAGGATCCTGCAAGTTCTGCATCAAATGCTTACTGACTGCTGCCTTGTTTGAATAGTTAAGGAAGCCTGTGGGGTCATTGCACCGTTTTTACAGATGAGGAAATCAAGGCTCAATGGTTGTACCTAATTTGTCCGAGAGGGCAATCAACTTTCTAAGATGAGACCCCTGAATCCTTTAAGCCTCACAGCAAAGAGCCCGGGGCCTCTCTTGTTCTCTGCTCAAGGATGCTAATTAAGACATAGAAGATCCATGACTTTCTCCAGGCTAAGGGATGCACAGGACTTGGCAGGAGGGGAAGGTGAGTCCTTGTGACTGTTGAGAGTCTGAGCTGGGCTCCTAGTGACCCAAGGACGCCCTCCTTTCCTGGACATGTAGGGGTAGACTAGCCAGGAGCCCTCTAGACTCAGCTCTCTGAAGGTGAGAGAGGCCCTCATGGTGCTTGTTTCTTTCTCTTGAGAGAGGACTCAGTCTAGACAGTGTCCTGCACTCATTAAAACCATGCCTTCGTTTTGGAATTCTTTTATTTTTAAGGCTTGGGATCTGGCAGGAAACCATTAGATGGTATGGAAGGCCACAAAGGTGCTAGAAAGCATGGCTAGACCCACCGTGGAGTTTCCGCTAATGGAAGGACTAGAGTTATATACCATGTAGAACAGGCGTGGGAGACTGGCCTCGAGGCCAGCATCTTTATTGCGGTTTGGGGATAGGAACAGATGAACAGTCACAGCTAGGTGGGAGAAATCACGGGTGCACACCCAAGTTCTTGTTATTCTTATTTGACTGTAAGTGCGATAATGTTCAGGCATGTAGCAGTCTTCTTAGGTGACATGCTCAGATTCTTGTCTTTCTCATTCAGCAGCATTTGTTAAGCACCTAGGATGCGGTGAGGACATGTCAGTGGAGCAGACCACCAAATATAAAGATGTTGACATTAAATGAGGTGGCAATGGCTCTCCTCTAAGAGTGAGTCAACTGCCTAGGCTTCACAGAAGAATTAAGATTTGCAGCACAAGGGGATTAGAGGGGTGGAGTGGGCAAGGTATGGGGAGGGCCCCTCAGTAACTCAGACCAACACTTCCTTCGAAGAAGGAAACCCTGTCACTCAGCATGGTGGAAAAGTACAGTGCAAGCGAGCCTGAAAATTGACCCTGCCTCTGATGGGTCAGGTGACCCCGGTAAGTCTCTTCACTGCCTACGCCTTGGTTTTCGCAACTGCATGAATCAAGGTGATTGTTCCTTTACCATCGCATGGCTGCTATGCTTATCAAGGTGCAGGAAAGCGCCTGGCCCTGCCCACTAGGGGTGAGGGCAGGAAGCTACTCTGTACTCTCTGTCCCTACCTCCCTTCCCTCTCCCTCCTCCCTTTGTATGTGTGGAAGGGAAGAGAGGGAGAGAGAAACAGAGGGAAAGAAGAGTATGTGAATATGTTCACAGTGTGTGTGTGTGTGTGTCTGTATGTGTCATGTGTGTCTCTGTGTTGTGTGTCTGTATGTGTGTCTGTACGAGTCCTGTGTGTGTCTGTATGTGTCATGTGTGTGTCTGTATGTGTCGTGTGTGTGTCTGTGTTGTATGTCTGTATGTGTTATGTGTGTCAGTATGTGTTGTGTGTGTGCCTGTACGAATCTTGTGTGTGTCTGTATGTGTCGTGTGTCTGTATGTGCCATGTGTGTGTGTCTGTATGTGTCATGTGTGTGTCTGTATGTGTCGTGTGTGTCTGTATGTGTCGTGTGTGCGTCTGTGGAGGCTAGAGGCTGGTGTCCAGTGTCTCTCTCAATTACACTCCATTGTGTTTGTTTCTGAGATGGGTTCTCACTAAACATGGCGCTCACGGGTCTGGTTAGGCTGGCTGGCCAGTGATGTCCAGAGATCCACAGACGTATTCTACCATGCTTCGCTTTGTATCTTTGCGCTGAGGGTCTGACCTCAGGGCCTCATGTTTTTGTGGTGAACATTTTACTGACTGAATCATCTCTCCAGCATCTCTTCCCTTCATTTGCACACTTTCCTCCCTGGAGTTTTACACAGAAAACAATCAGCCAAGAACGAATGTGTTTTCTGTCTTCAACACCTAGCATATGGAATTTCAGCTCCATTTTGGTGCCACTCATTAGGATTACTGTAGGCCCCTCAAGCCTGAGATGGTCGTGTTAACATTCCTGGGAGGTCAAATAACACCAGAAACATTGCGTTGGGGGAGATGGGCAGAGAATTGACTCAGGGGCATCTGGGTGCAACACAGCCCTGCCAGCTAGCAAGTTGCTGTTCTGTGTGCTCTTGCCCTTGCCCGGTAAAAGCTGCTTGGCCTTGCAGAAGGTGGCGACTGGTGTTGGCGATGCTCTGGGCTGGTGGGAGAGTTATGGAGAATGTCAGGCTGCCCGTCTAGTGAGCCTCCTTTCCCACTGCTGTGGAGGTGGGCAAATGGGAGCTGCCTGTCTCCCTTTCTTCTTGACCTCCGAACTGACTCGGAGTGACATCAGCCCATCTTCCTGCCAGGGTGAGTTTGATTTAACTCAAAGTGATGTGGTGAATAATTTCAACAAGAGCCAGGAAGGTGTGATTTAAGACAATTGTCAGGAAGATTCGATTTAATCTTTTCTTTCCTCTCCCTCTACAAAATGTGCATTTTGTTGTAGGATATAATTTTAATATACATCCTTTACAATCCAGAGCTGCATGCAGTCTTCGCACTGGGAGGGTGCATTTTGCATTTTTTAAGAAAGTAGTTATCTCTTTAAAGTCCTAGAGACAACACACAGGGGACTAGCCTTGTCTTCTTACCAGAGAGAACGGTGGTAAATCATGAAACTGCCTAGATAGAAACTCTTTCTTTATTGATTGACATTGGTTATTGATTGTCATGTTCTTTCTTAAATAAAGAAGGTTGGCTGAGCAGACTCATGAAAATGACTAGCTTTACCTAAAACTAGATATTTGTGAGTTCTGGATTCAGGTGATTCTAGTTCCTCTGGAAGTCCATCTGTGTTGGAGACCAAGCCAAGGCATCTTGCACATCCCTGGGACTGCGAGGCCTCAGTGCGGGGCTGCGACTGCTGAGCCATTCTCTAGTTCTTTCCACTTTGCTTGCATATTAGCAAGGAAGGCGAGCCACCTTCCTCCTCTTCCTGTCTCTGAATAGCTCATTCAAGAAGGTTCTGGCCGGAAGGATCTTTAGTGAGATGCAGAACATGTTAGCACTTGAAGAAACACTGGGATCCACAGGCTCAGAGCATTGGCTGAGAGCTCTGAAGCCCAACGCCAGTTGGTAATTGTTTTGAGACTTCCACTTGACCTTGGAGGCTTGGGATGAGAATCCAACAGTCTTAATTCCAGGTCTAGATTGTTCTCTGCATAGCCAGGTACTTCTGTCTACATCAGGTAGATATAGAACTGATCATAGAAGGTCAGTTCTTCCTGGTACATTCTCAGATGAATCCACATGCCCTTAAGGGACAAGGTGGGCAGAATTTTCAATCTTCATTTGATGTGTTCTTTCTCCTTGGCTGGTCTGGATCCTTTGGACTTAGACTATATCCTCCCAGAATCCCCGTCAGAGAAGATGTCACACTGTTGACCAGAACCTGACTTTGGCCCTAGTGGTGTGTGACAGTGCCTGGTGCAATGTGGTGGCGATGGCACAGGATGCAGAGAGGTAGAGGTGAGAGAAGCAAAAAGAGAGAACGTTTTCTTGTACCAATATGCTAGTCAGCGTTCTGTCGCTATGACAAAAACGCTTCAGACAGCACCTTCTAACGAGGAGAGGTTAATTTGGTTCATAGTTCTGGCGATTTCAGAGCATGGCTGGTTGGCTCTGTCTGCTTTGACTGTGGTGAAGCAGGAGGTGGTAACCGGAGCATATGGCAGAGTGAGGCCATTCTCTTCTAGGTAGCCAGGCAGTCGCTACCTAGAAGTTTCGACACCTTCTAATGGAATGCAGGCTTCTCCAGAACGTGGATCCTAGCTGTAGCAAGCAGGCATGAACTGGATGCTGATCTACTTTACAGAACTTAATCCTTAAAGGAAGCCTGAAGACATCAGCTCCATTTGACAGGTGGGGCCAGTGTGCTGAAGAGGAGCTGTGCAATGCCTGCTTTCCCCAGAGACTGATTTTGGAAGATGGAGATTGGGTCCTGTTGTTTCTCCATTTTGTAGAAATGTTGTTTCACATAGTACCAGTTACAGGAGAGGGTCTGAGGAGATGTTTGTTGGGTGAATACATAAATAAATATAGAGGCGCATTTGAACTTGCAAGGAGAGGTGGTGTCAGAATTTGTATCCAGATCTCTGCCTCCAGAGCTGTCTGGATGGGAAGGAGATTGAAGATTGCTTCTCCCTGTGCTAGGTCACAGGTTGCCTCCTTGAGGGGAGGCTGTGTCTCAGGCTGTGCCCACCAGATGCCCAAGGACAGGAAACACTTGCCCCTGGGTCTTTCTCTCAGCACTTCCAGCTAATCCTGCTGTTCCCCTGGCTTCATCAAAGGGAAGCTGGCCTTCTGCATGTGAATGGGTTAGAACTGGCTTCCCTGCTTCCCTGCATTGAGCCCCTCCCCATCCCCACTCCTTGCTGAGTCCCTCCAGAAGTCAGCTGGTGGGAAGCCCTCAGGGGACCCTCGATGTTTTCATTTTAATAAGGCTGTCACTTGTGGTCACCTTCAAACCAAAGCAATCTGGTGGTACAGTCAGAGGGGGAGGACTGAGCTGAGTCCCAGCAGAGCCAGAAGCAGCAGAGAAAGGTGGGGGCCTCCACAGGAGGCTCATTCTTGCTCACCCTGTCTTCCTGCCTGTCTATTGGCTGCACATTTCCCTGTCTGATTGGGAGCTGTAGGCACTTTCCAGTGACAGGTACCTTCCTGGACACAGACAGAGGGACACAGCAGATCATTCCGGGCTCCTCATTCTGCCCTCCAGAACAGAGCAGCCTGTTAGCCATAGACAACTGTTTCTTTTTTCTTTTTCTATTATTCCTGATATTTCCAATTTGAAAAGAGTCATTTACGCGGTGGGGTGGAAGAGGGCATAGTAGACATGGGGGAGAAATTGAAAATGTCATTTAAAAATGCCCCTTCCGTTCTTCATTACCTCAGCAGACAGATGGCCGTCTCTCACCTCTGCCTGTGGCCAGGAACCACTGCTGGTGGGTCAGCCGAGGAGAACCGTGATTTTATTTTCCTTTTCATTTCAAACAGACTGTATAGCCCTCGGGGTGAGGGGGTGGTGGAGTGAAGCTGGGGCTGGGGAACTAATTATGGCTCCCTACATGGCTGAGCTGGTTAATACAGAACTGTCACCAGGCCGAGCGTTCCCTGGGGCAGAAAAGCTGCCCAAATTCTTTCTCTCTCCTGCTTTGCCTTGGGTGTTAAGGCCTTTTGGGGCTTTGTCAATTAGTGAAAGGCAGTATGAAAAATCCAGGAGGTTCCTCTTAGCTCTACAATGGTGTCCTGGGCTCTGGTGGTGAGTATGGCCACCCCGTGTGTAAGAGCCAGTCTCTCCCTGCTCCAGCCTGGTGCTACGGAGGCAGCAGAGCTTGGGGGCATGCATGCGCTCTACTCAGATAGAGGATGTGCTTTAAAGGGACGCAGAAAGCTGCCGAGGATTGTGGCCAATGGCTAAGAGGAGTAGAGTTTGGTCCCCACACCCCCATGTCTGTCACCACAGAAATGCCTTTCATTCCCCATCCAGGAGATCGGATGCCCTCGATTGCCCTTGGAGGGCACCTGCACTCACGCACACATAATCTTCCCCCATACACAGATGCACACATAACTGAAAATAAAAATAAACCTTAAGTGAATTTATAGCTTAAACTAATACAGGAAACATTGTCTTGGTCAATTCCGGCTACTATAGCAAACTGTCTTACACTGATTGGCTTATAAATCACTGAAATTTACGTCTCCACCTTCTGGAGTTGGGAAGTTACAATCAAAGCACTGGCCGCCATGTTTCTCCTGAGGCCCGAGGCGTCCTTATTCACAGAGGGCATCTTCTCACCCTGCCCAGTAGACGGGCACAGCCATGGTCTCTGTCCCCTTTATGAGAGTGCTTCCCTAGTGACACAGTCACCACCCCAAGGCCCCACCTTCTAACACTGGTCTGTGGGTTTGCAGCGTAAAATCTTGACTGCGGCAAGTGGCCCTGTACAGACGAGAGAGACCACTCAGTCTACAGATGACAAACTTGCAGTGCACTACAAGACATGACCCCAAAGCTCCCTGTCTCTCCCCTTCTGTGGATCCCAGGGTCTATGTTGGCCCTGGCCATGAGTCTCAGACAATCCAATAAAATCCATGGTCTTTTAAAGAACAGAGCAAAGATTTTAGATACTGGTGGAAGTGTTCAGAAATGCAGGAAAGTCATGACTTACACACAAGCTCAAGCTTGAGGTAGGGGTGTTCCCCACTGGCTGAGCGGATGGGGAAACCAGATTCCCCTGGGGACTTCAGGGTGATTTTGGGAGAAGTGTGGGAATGGAGTCTCCTAGACAGTCTGTTTTTCCCTGAACTGTGCTGTATCAATACTGCTCCTTGCTACAGCCATGTGCCAAAGCTAGCTCCCGCCGCCATGTGTGTGTCGCTATGTGCACATATGTGTGGAGGCCAGATGCTAACTCAGTGTCATTCCTCAGGCACCATGCACCGTGCCTTTTAGACAGTGTCCTGCTTGTGAAGCTATCTGACCAGCAACCCCAGGTGTCTGCCTGTATCTGCTTCCCCAGTACTGGGATTAGGAGCGCTCACCACCATACCTGACTCTAGCGGCTCCTGTGGCTCAAACTCAGGTCTCTGCTTTTGAATGACAAATGTTTGAGCTATGTTCCTCACCCCCACACCAGGGCTTTACCTGAGAAATTCCCGGAGAGCTCTCTAGGTTTTGGTCATGGTGGTGGAGACTGGCTTAGCCTTGGAGTGAAATGCTTGCTCTTCAGCCCTGAAAGGTAGCTGTGACTTGCAGACACGGCAAGTCTCAATCTTCGCTGTGGGGTGCTATTCATCTGGAGTTCGTGTCTCTGCATGTTGAATTATCTTGAGAATGCATTGATTGAGCCATTGATGAGAAGATGCAGCTAAGAGCTGTTTCCTTTCAAAGGAGACCCTGTATGAATTGGGACTCCTGTGACTTCTGAAGATGCTCTGTATTGGCCAGAAGCCCTGTGATTTCTCAGGGGAGGCATTAGTGGATTCTTCTAAGTTAAGTTGAACAAACCAGCTTCAAATATTCTCTCATGCTGCCTCTAGAAACTGTCTACTTGCATCATAAATTCTAGTACTTCTACTGTTCCTACCTCATACTGCCTACAAACTGGACAGAGCCTTTGCTGGCCCAAAGGCCCTTGTTTTGAATTCAGATAATATGGTCACAATGAAGCAAGCAGAATACAGGTAAACAGCCAGCTGTTCTCCAGTGGAGCAACAACTTCTTCCCCCTCCTCTTCTTCCTCCTCCTCCTCTTCCCTCTTGTTCGCCTCTTCCTCCTCCTCTTCTTGTACAGTACAAATCACCCGGGCTTAGGAGAACCACTTGTGGACTAGTAAGATGAGGAGCCCGTTCCTCCTCCCCCGGGAAGCAGTACAAGCAGCCAGACTTTTCAGAACAAGGCCACCGTTGGAGCTCTCCAGAGGCTGTCTGTCCTAAGGGCATGCTTACTGATTCAAGAAAATCTCAGTTCTGGCGAGAACACCAGGAGGCTGTGCTGTGTTTCTGAGCTGTGCTGTCCCTTTCTCCCCCATGGCTCAGGAGGAGCCGTGTCCTGCTGTTCTGGGAAGGTGTGGACAAGAAAAGGAGCTGCCTTTCAACCCAACTTTTGCCTCGGGGATAATTTTCTCCCAGGGCGAGGAAGGCTACTGGTGTTTCTCAAAGTCTTCAGCTCTGAAGTGTGGCGGAGAGGCCTAAGCCGCCTTCTGCCACCTGTGTGGAGGAAGCTCTACCCCGAGCCAAGAACACTGGACTTTGGATGCTGTCATACCAGCTCAGTGACAGGATGGGAGTGCTGTGATAGAGATAGGCCAAGAAGACGAGTGATTGCTATGGTAGCTAGAGCTCCACAAGACCAGTGCTACCACCACTGCCCAGTACTCTACTCACAGCAGGAGAGAAGTCCAGGGAGGGGACTGCATGATATTCTTAGCTTCAACGCCAGCTCAGCCTTGCTAGGGTTCTTCTTGCACTAGAGGCAGGCTCTATGGGCAGGGAGCTCAGACCTCTCTGTCTGCTCTCTGATTGTAGATGCGACATGACCAGCCACCGAATGATCCTGTCACTGTCTTCCCAGCAGTCACGGCTACAAGACCTTATTTGAAATGGAGTACAGAGAAGTTCAAGCCAGCTCTGTAACAGCAGGGGAGACAGGACAGTTAGCCCACTAGATGCTCTAAGCAAGCTTAGAAAAAAAGGAAAAAACAGCTGTACCTGGACCGCACTGTGGAGCACTTTGTATTGAACAGCAGTGTAGACAGCAATGCGTACAGTAATCAGTAGCATGGAGGCAGACAATGAGTGTGACCGGCAGATCAGGTCAGCCTGAAGCGAGACTTGAAAATGAGTAAGAGGGATTCATTTCAGAGGACCCTATAGGGGCATATGGCCAAGGATGAGACCCAAGGATGATGTCACAGACTGCACACTGCAGGGAAAGACCTTCCCTGAAGTGTTCCGCCCAGAATACTAAACAAGTGAGTAAACAAACTGGTATTGGATGGGAGAGGAGGAATGAGAGTTATTGGTACCCATGGTGACTAAGATATATCATCTAAAATATCGGGATTATACGGGAGTTATTGGTACCCATGGTGACTAAGATATA
>NC_022015.1:3309798-3311598 GCF_000317375.1 Microtus ochrogaster | reverse complement strand
GTGACACATAGGACCAAAGCAGATAGAAATGGCTTTAGGAGAAACCTGACACTGGACTTACCAATAACTGATGCCAATATTGCTGCTGTCAATTTACACAAAGAACCAAAAAGGAAAAAAAAAACCTAGAGTGAAAAAGGAAATGTCTTAACAATGTCTTATGAACAAGTGATATCATCAAAAAGAGGTGAAAATTCTGAGCTTGAAAGGCACAGAAAGAATGAGAAGAGAAAGAAATACCTCACTGGAGGCACTGAAAAATATATTTAACTTGGCAGGAGGCAGTGTAAGCAAACTCGATGATAGATCAATAGAGATTCAAAATTTGAAAGGAGACAATAGAGAAAAGGAAAATGAGCAGAGCTTTGGAGAAATGGCAGACGCCATTAAATACACCAGTGGTGTGCTTACTGGGGATAGCAGAACGCGAAGAGAGAAAGCCAGAAGAAAAGGTGTTTGAAAAAGAATATCCAGTAACTTCCTGGGTACAATGAAGTATGTTAACTGCTGCGTGCAAGAGGATAAAAGTTCTAAGCACTCAAGCCTGATCACCCCAGCTTGATTCCTGGAGTCATGGAGGAAGATGAGAGCCTACTCCCTAAAGTTGTCCTCTGACCTGCATGCATGTGCTGTGGTATGTGTGGGTCCCTACACACACACACACACACACACACACACACACACACACACACCATGTACATGCTACATGAGAAATAAAATTTTAATTAAAAAGTTTATTTCTCCCAAAATAAACTGTATAAGATAAACACAAAGACCACATCCAAATGTACTATGGTCAAAATAGTCAAAATACTGAATGCTGAAACAGAACACCTTAAAAGATGTTATGTAAAGACACATGTCACAAGTGAATAGAAATACAGTTGACATAGGACGTCAGGAAGTAGTTGCTCAAATTGGCAAGTGATATTGCATGAAGCAAACAAGATTAGGCACAGAAAACAAAAACATTAACAGTGAAACACAGGATACATAATGGGAGAAAATACTAGCTCTACATCTGGTAGGGCATTATTGCCTAAAATATATAAAGAGTGTGCAAAAATTAAATCCTACACAAAAGAAATAGTCTCATTAATAAGTAGACAGTGAACAGACAGTTGTTAAAAGGTGGTGTACTGATGGCCAGTAGATGTATGAAAACTCTCAACATCTTGAGCCATCAGAGAAATGTACTGTTGAGGTTCTGTCTTACCCAAGTTAGATCGTCTGACATGCAGAAAACAGTAACTGCTGGTTACAATCAAGGACAGAAGGAATGCTTACATACTGCCAGCAAGAGTGTGACCTCCAATCGCTATAGACATTATAATAAATATACCTCACAAACTGTTAGTAGAATCATCGTAGGTTCCAGCTGAATCACCCCTGGGGAGATACCCAAAGGATCTATGTGAGCCTACAGAGGTATCTACAATCCATGTTTATTGTGGCCTCATTCACAGTAGTCAAGTTGTGGGATCAGCCTAGATGTCCTTCATGTCTTAGCGGATGAAGAATATATACTACTTATACATTATAGGCTTTTATGTAGCCACAAAGAAGAATTAAGTTGGGCCAAGGATGTAGCTCACTGGAAGAGTGCTTGCCTAGCATGTATAAAACCCTTGTTCAGTCTTCAGTCTTAGAGGGAAACAGGAAAGAAATGAAATAAGCTTGATTCACAAAGTCTAATATTAAGGTGAGCATCCAAACTGCCTAGGCTCCCACAAAGCCAGTATGTGCAGTAGGATCAAAACCCAGTGCCATTGTTCTTGACTTCTCAGCAGTCCTCATTGT
>NC_022015.1:3291239-3309644 GCF_000317375.1 Microtus ochrogaster | reverse complement strand
TTTGGACCTTGGGTGAGCTGTTTGGATGCTCACCTTACTAGACCTGGAAGAAGGTGGGAGGTCCTTGGACTTCCCACAGGGCTGGGAACCCTCACTGCTCTTTGGGCTGATGAGGGAGGGGGACTTGATTGGAGGAGGGGGAGGGAAATGGGAGGCGGTGGCAGGGAAGAGGCAAAAATCTTTAATAAATAAATAAATTAATAAAAAAAGAAAGTCTAATATTGTATGCTTCTCCTCATATGTGGACCCTAGAAAAATGGATGTTTCTATGTACGTATGATATGAAAGATGAAGGGAGACTGGGAAGAGGAGGGGCTGGTGGGGATGGTAAGAGAGGACAAGAGAGAATATGATGGGCAGATATGGCCAAGGTACATGGGATTGCTGAATGAAAATGCTCCGATGAGCCCACCACTTTGTACAATGAATGTGTAGAAGCAAAATGACAGCATTACCCGATAAACAGAATTTGTTGCTATCAAATCCACATTATAATAAATATACCCAGTGTTATTCAAATTAAATGTGAGTGACAAGGGACAGTCATTTGAATTCACAGATGGAGCATCACTAAGGGTAATTGTATAGGCAATCATAAGAGATAATGAGGTTGTGTATCCTTCTTTTACTCTTAAGTGATTTAGAATAAACAGTATGTAAATAATTGTGTTTGTAGGCATAAAATATCCAGAAATAATACATAATAACAGCGGGAAAATGGGGATGAGAGAAAAGGAATATGTGGAGTAAATTTTTGTATTTCACTATAATTAAGTGAATGGATTTGGATGGATTAAAATGCACCAGGTAACTAAAAACACAGTTCAAGACATAGACATTTATGTTACCTATTCTCATCACACGAAAAAGAAAGTAAAGCATACTTCAACTGATTTAATAATTTCACAATGTACTATATATCAAAATAATGCATTGCCTACCAAAAATATAGTTTTATTTGTTAGTTATGAGCTTTATAACTTGTCAATTATCAAGATGGAGAAAAGGAATATAGTTAAAGTCATTAAAGATACTAAAATATATAAAAATATTCACCTGATACATAAGAAAGCAGGCGAGGGGGAGCAGGAGAACAAAAAATATGTAAGACATAGTAAATAAAAAGCAAAGGTATAAATGGAAGCCACCTTTTTTAATAATAGTATGAATATGAGTGGGTTAAGCTTTCCATTCAAAATGTAGAGGCTGTAAAACTGGGAGAAAACACAAGATACAACTATAGAAGTCACATATTTGATTAAAAATACAAAAAAATTTGATAGGAAAAGAAAGGGAAAATGTACTATACAAACTAAAGCCATAAAAAATACGGAGTGGCTGTACTCATGTCAGCTGAATTAAACAGGAGATAGAGAGGGACATTTCATAAAACTTCCAGTCAGGGAATGTGTAACAGATGTAAATATAGATCTAATAACAGAGACTCTAAACCCACAAAACAAAAGTTGGAAACATTGATTTGACAAGTAGTTTAAGAATAATAGTTTCAAATTTCAATATTTTCTTTAAATAATGGGTAGAACAACGAAGCAGATGTATAACAAAGACAAAAACTTTAAATAAAGCTACACTCTAAGTAGATTGAACAGACATCTCTAACTTGCTCCATTTAGCCCCAGTTAATAGTAGCAGAGTGCGTATTTTTCTCAAACACACACGGTGCATTCCCCAGAACAGACTCTATGCTAGATCCTGAAATAAGTCTCAACAAATTCCAAAGGATTTAACTCACAGAAAGTACATTCCCACACAGAATGAAATTAGACTCAATAAAGAAGGAAATCTGGGAAGTTAAAAATGTATGTAAATCATCTTTCCTCTAAATAACCAGTGGGTTAAATAAAAAAAATCAAAATGGAAATTACCAGACACTTTAAGATGAACAGAAATCGAGAGGCAACATGTAAATGCACACAGGCAAAGTAGATACTAGAGGGAAACAAATAGCTACAAACAGGTCGGCTTAGCACTTGAAGTCAACTGTAACATTTGAAAATGCTTTTATGATACTTCATACACTGTATGGAAATTTAAGAAATAAGAAGAAAGCTCTCAAATAAGCTACTTATCCATAGTAAAGCAGCAAAGGGTCTCCTACGAAAGATTTTCAGTATCAAGGAACACCATGGCTGAGTTCTGGTGAGGGCTGTGTTCTGGCTTGCAGAGTACTGAATTCTATATGTCCTCTCTTGGTGGAAGGGGCTGACTAGCTTTCTGTGGTCTCTTTCATTAAAAGGGAGACTATCACATTCTTAAGGGAGAATCATCATGATTCTGTAGCCCGACCTAAACCATCACGGTGGTAGCTAGACTTCAGCATATGAGTCTTCAGGAGAAGTAAGCATTCAGAACACAGCGGAATGCAAAATGGGCGAATGGCTTTGGAAAACAGTTTGGGAGTTGCACAAAATTTTAAACACAGAGTTACCATGTGGCCCAGCAGTCTTTCTTCTAGTTGCATACCTAAGGTCATTTAAAATACACATTACACAAAGACTTAAACATGAATGTTATAGCCGGATTATTCATGGAAGTCAAGTGGAAGCAATCCAAATGCCTACCAATGGATGCGTGTCCAAACAGAACATGGGATATCAATAGGACATTTCTTATGCTGTAGAAATAAAGGAAGTACTTATCATTAAGGAGGGACCTTGAAATCAGGCTACTAACTGATAAAGAGCCAGAACAGACTACACATTGTATCATTGGGTCTGTGTGCTTCAGAAAATTTATAGAGACAGTAATGGATTTATGAGCAGGTGCCTGGGGCTGGGCTGGAGGCTTGGGGTTAGAGGGTGACTTTTTGTCAATACTGGGGTCTTCTTGAGGATGATGAAAATGTTCTAAGTTAGATTGGTGATAATGGTATGTGAAGTGTACAAGTGAGTCCACCGAACACCGTTGGCTGGGGCACTTAGGTCACTGGTTCGCTGTATGAGTTCTGCATCGATGGAAGCATTGAAGGTGTTGCTACTGGTGATGAACTGACTTCAGGGAGAGGCTTCCCAGCTCTGGGGGATGCAGGAGAACCTTTCCGAGTTTTAGACTTCATTTGCAGTGAGGTCTGTCTGGGAAGATTAACAGATATAGCTAACTATGGGCTCTTTGGACCTGACATCCTCTTCCAGAACTGTGCGTTCTCTTCATCTACTATGCAGATGTAAGCGCACACACACAGACTGGCGTGGTCTAGAAAATGCTTTCGGTCCCCAGCAGGATTGTGTACTATGTGCTGTGTCTGTCTTCTAGCAAAGCAGAGAGGAACTAAGAAGTAGGAGACATGCATCATCCTTCCCTTAAAACTGTACCACTCCCCAGAGTGTAAATACAACTGTTTCTTCGGATCAGGGTTAGGGTTCCAGTGAGTGTGCGCTTACCGCCTGTGAAGCCTGGGAGTGCTGTTGAGAAATACTGCCTGGTTTTAAGACGTGAGAATTGCTTCCTTGGTGATTGGAGGGGGAAAAATGTGGATGTGTAGTAATTCTCCCACCAGTATTTTGAGGGGGTATCTGTGAAAAAATAGAGGGAAAATCCCTTGCACACCTTGTAATTTTTGGTTAACACCTATCTGTCTACAGAGGAGGAGAGGCAGGGGGCTTGAGAGATGCTCAGCTGTCAAGAACACTTGTTGCTCTTGCAGAAGACTGGGATTCACTTCCCAGCACCCACGTCAGGTGACCACAACTGCCTGTCACTCCAATTCCATAGATCTGACTCCGTATTTTGGCCTCAGAAGACACTTGCACCTGAGTAGACACGCATATACCTACCCAGTTATGTAACTGATAAGAAATTTAAGAGAGAAAGCCAAGCTTCACAAAACCTTTCAGAAGCTTAGAGAAATGGGAGAGGGCCTTAGGATGGGCCCATTGTGTCACATGTATTTCTTCAGACTCATGAACTGACAAGGGAAGATCCTTGGGTATCCTCTGTACCATGGGTTAAACTTCATTGGGCAGTCCAGGTGCGCTCCAGTCTAACAGGCAATGGTTGTTTAGAGAACCAGAGACCATGTCTCAAACCAAAGAAGCTGTGGTCAACAGTTTTAAAATGAAGCTCATTTGTCCCCTCTTCTTGCTGGAACATCTACCTTTTATCCACAAGAAGGGTAACCAGTGGCCTTAAGAAGGAAGCATATTGCTTCAGTTTACAGAATACCATGCCTTCTCTTTACGCACTAGAGCTGTTGAAGATTTCTAGGGTGACTCCTGGGCTCCCTAGTAAACCAACTCCTGTTCTGCCTTTGGTGTTGGATGGTATGTGAGTCCAGGTGGGGGAGTGTATCTGTGAGGTGCAAAGACTGAAAGGAGGCCCTTGTGCATGCGTGGCAAGCTTTCTAGGCTAAGCTCTAACCCCTGCTTTTTTGCTACAGGCTCTCACTATGTAGCCCTGGCTGGTCTCATACTAGCCTTTCTCCTGCCTCTGCCTCATGAATACTGCAGTCACAGGGATGCACCACTCTTGGATGAGGAGTTGGATTTTTCCAGAATGTTCAGGTCTATTTATTTTTCTTTTGAAAACTTTGTTATTCTGCATGTGGCTATTTTGTGTTTGGCTGTGCAGCACATGCATGCAGTATCCTGGAGGCCAGCAGATGTTGGGTCTCCTGGAACTGGAGTTGTGGATGGTTGTGAGCTACCATATGAGTGCTGGGAATTGAAATTGGGTCTTCTGCATGAACAAACAAGCGCACCATCTTCCCAGCCCCATTCTGGGCTATTTCTCATGGTCTAGTGGTTCCCTAAGAGGGGACAATGGTCTCAGCACTCACTCTGACAACAGAGTAGCACTGGGGCTTGTGCTGGGCTTAAGGTGTGTATGATATCAGTGTGAAGTGAGGGTGTTTAGACCCCCAGATAAACTAGAGAGAATGCTCCCCTTTCTTGGTTTTAGAAATATTTTGGCCCTGGGAAGCAAGGCTTGCCACAGGAAGGATGGATGGCCCAGGCATTATCTAGAAAAGCCAGTCCATTTCCTTGCAGGAACAGCCTGTCAATATGTTTTTGTCTGCTTGACAATGTGTGGGAAACATCCTTGATTTTTTTTTTTGTAACTGTGCATATAATTTCTTAGTATTTCACTTCCGGGCATTGATTAAAGCTTTTCTGTCTCTTAGAGTCATTAAATAGAAAAACGTCTGCTGGAGACAGATTGGTAGTGTTTCTAGTTACCTGCTCAGAAAGGTGGGGGTCTGTAACTTGCTGAGAAGTTTGTTCTGGTCCTTGGCAAATAGACATTACTGACTAACATTTGCTGTGTGTTTATTACATGTGGATACCATGGTAAATGCTGCCCACAAATGACCTCACTCTGTCTTCCTACAATCAGGCTGATCCGCTATTATGATCCCTTTTCTGATGTAAAATGAAGACTCACAACATTAAATAATATAGTTAGCACTACTCAGCATGTGGTAAGGAAGACACTAAGGCCACATGGTCTGACCGGGTGAAGGTGTTACACCAAACCCAAACTCCTTAACGGCCTGTAGCATCTAACGACCTAGGTGTTGGCTTTGAGGGCGCAGGCACAATCCTAGAGTGTCAAATCTGGTGATGTGTATTTGGGTTCCTTCCAAGAATATGCGAGAACATGGCACGTCTGTGCTTGTGTTTGTGCTCAGCAGGGAAGAGGAGGCACCTTGGGGAACTGCCCTTACTTTCTTTGTCCACCCACAGTCACTCAGAAGGTGACATTTGCATAAAGTTGTCTTAAGATGGCAGTGGCATCCACTGGTGGCTGCTGTCCTGGTGGGCAGAGTGACTGTGTTGAAGGGTGGGAGGGAATTTGAGGCTGTTATGGTCTTTCTCCCTATTTGCCTATGACGTCAGAAGGGAGCCTTTAGGGTAATTTCCTCTGTGCAAATGAGGAACCTCAGAAGCAAGGATGAGAAGACACTCAATGAGGTTTGTCCAAGTTAGTCATCCAAAGTGGGCCAAAGACTATGCTAAGTACTTCAGATACATGATCCCAGGAAGTCCTCCCAACAACCTTGGTGAGCAGGTTTTACCAATGAGAGCACGGATGGTGTTGGCTGCTTTTCTTGTTCCTGCTAGTAAATACCTCCCAAAACTGCTTAAGAGAGAAAGGGTTTGGCTCCGGGCAATGGAAGACACTGTGGTCTGTGGTGAGAGGTGGGGGAGCCTGTGACTGGGACCCTCACACCTAGAGCAGAGGGCACAGGAAATAGGGTACAACACTTCTGGCTGCTGATTTTACCTAGATAAGGAAGGCTAACTGCAAGAACCAACTTCTGAACCCTAATGGCTCTGATGAGCAGAGACATTTTCCGTATGTGGAGATTCTCTGGTGAGTTGGGTGGAAACCTAAATTCTGTCCAAGGATACAATTTTGGGCACCCCAGCCTGTTCCTAGAAACAGCATGGGAAGAGAACACAGAAGATCTCATGAGAGGGTTCCATGGCTCAGGCCTAGATCTAGAACAGACTATTTCTATCACGTTTGACTGGCGGTAACTTGGGTACATGGCACCACCTGACTGCAAGAGAAGTGTATTCAAGCTCATCAGTCTGGAAGAAAAGCGGAGGTATGGCTGTAAGAACATGGCAGACTCTGTCACAGGGCCATTATGTAGAGTCACTTGCTGTGTGACAGTGCACAGTCCCCGGTGACAAACAGCATCCATCCCAGTGGTCCCAAAGACTGCGTCACCTGGTGTGTGGTAGCAGTCTTAGTCCATACAAGCATACACCATGATACTATTAGCATGACCATGACTCTTAAAAAAGAGTTTAATTTTATGTGTGTGAGTATTTGGTCTGCATATGTGTCTGTTAACTTAGTCATGCAGTACTTGCAGAGGCCAGAAGAGGGCATCAGAATCTTCAAATAGGAATCTTGGGTGGTTGTTAGCCATCCTGTGAGTGCTGGGAACCAGACTGGATCCTCTGGAAGGTCAGTCAGTGCTCACCAAGCACTTGGCCATCTCTACAGTTCCATGTAATTGTAAGTACTAATTACAATGTCTCTCTGTCATTAAACCACATATGAGGCACCTGGATGTCATGCTAAGATACACTACTGCCGGTGGCAAAGCCAAGAGCAGATCCCAGCAACTCTGAATCTCCATTATCTGTATTGCCTCCCACACTCCTCCAAGGGGCAACGCAAGTTCTGTGTGTCTGGGCACTGGATGCTCTGTGTGATGAGGTGATGTTGGTGACAGCAGTCCTACAGACTCTCCTTCGTGTGGCTGTCCACCTCACTCAGGGTCAGGCCTGTCAAACTCCTTGCTTATGTGGTGGTCAGGGACTCTGCTAGGAAGGACAGGTGAGTGACACGCTGTCATTCTCCCCAGGCAGACTGGGCTGTTGTTAGCATTCAGGAGGCTCTAAGTCTTCTGTAAAAAATCTGCTGCTGAAAGGGCTTAGGAACAACAGACATAAACACTCTCTTGCTGAATGCCTCCCTCGGTTGAAGTTTCTGTGAGCACGGAGCTAAGAATTCCCATGCTGGTTGAGCAGCAAAGGGAGCTCAGGAATGCTGTTTTCCTTTGCAGGGCATGTCCCGAGTCTCTTTTTAGCACTGTTAGTGATGCGGCTAAATATGAGCAGGAATGTGGACTGTATTCGTCATGTTTCTTAAATGCCAGTATGTTTCTCTCCCCACCTCTAGACCTTACTTGTTACAAGGGAGGATGAATATACTTCTTTTGGAAAATGCTGGATTTCACTACCTCTTTCCTGTTTCCTCACTGGTCCATCCTAGAGACAGGGAGCCGCCAATTTTTCCTCCCTCTCTCCTGCAGTAGTCCTCATGGAGAACTTAGATCTGTAAATACGAGAGGTCTGAGCACATGATGCCTGCATTTAGCGTTCCAAGGTCTATTCATTTTCTCTTGCTGACCGGTGGGTAGTTCCAAGCATGGGTTTTAACGTGTGTAGTTCCTCCAGAGCCTGAATCTTGGTATGCTGCCAGCTTTGTCTGTCCTGTGCTATGCTCTGTACTTGATCTTGGGTCTTTTGCTATGGGTAAAAAGTGGCCCTGTAGTTAGAGTTGAATATAAAAGTTCTTCTGGGGAGCTGTAGACAGCATGTCTCAATGATAACCCAAAGTTTCATTTCACTTAAGTTCACCCTGGGGAACCAATGAGTTTCTTGGGCTTACTTACAAAGCATGGGTAAGGGGTTCTTGGCAGAACTGTGAGTGACCTTAAGGCATTGCCTTAGCAATATTGATGAAGTCCTCCCTCCTCCCCCCCCATAGCCTCCCATTAGTCTCCCCAGCCTATATCTCTAGCGCCTCTCTGAGACCCCGAGGACATGTATAGTCAGGACATGCACATGTCAGGGAGCAGTGGCTGGAATATCAGGAGACTGTCCAATCTTCCTCCCCATCCCTCATTTTATGAAGGAGTATCGGCAGTCATAGGCCCGGTAGTGATCGATGCTTGCAAGCAGGTACAGTTGGCTGGAGGAAGATGACAGTCGTCTGGCTTGGAGGATGGCCCTCTCCCTCCATTACAAGCTCCAAGGGTCATTGCTTGCTAGATGGTGATTAAGGGGGTTTGAGGAGGTTTTCCAGGCCCAGATGTCAGAAAGATTGTAACAAATACCATCTGTTCTCATCAAAAAGCAAAATCTCTGGTGACTTTCAATAAATCCTGGACCCAGAGGGGAGGCAGATTCCCTCCCTCCCTTCCTTCCTCCCTCCCTCCTTACCTTCTTTCCCTCCCTCCCTTCCTTCCTCTCTTCTTCTCTCCTTATTCCTCCTTTCCTTCCTACCATAAATCTGTTGATTTAGTCCACAGACACTTAGAAAGTACTCTACATGTCAGATTCCATGCCAGGTGACCAGAGTGACACATTGGGAAGGTGTAGTCCTTGTCTATAAAAAGCTTCAAGTCCAGTACGGGAGTAGAACATGGGTAGATGGCAGTAATTCATTGCTAGGGTGGGATGTATTGAGTGCAGGTGGCCAGGCAAGTGGCCTGCGAGACCCATGTGTGTCAGTTCCAGCAGAAAGAAGTATTTGAACTGAATGCCAAAAGATGTGTTGCCTCTCAACTACAAAACCCTATGCAGAGGGTTAGGAGCCTCGACAGGCAGACCTGTGTGTATAAAGTGTGGAAGGTGGGAAGCAGTGAAGGTTTAGAGCTTGTATTTCCATCAGTTCAGTGGAGAGATTTTCTTCCCTTGTCCCTTTGATAGGCTTTTGTGTTTCTGTTATTCACTGGGCTAGCAGAAGAGGTCTGTGAAATATTTTGTTTGTGATGGGTAAGGAGTGAGACTCGGTCAGCCATTGTATTCCTCCCTCACCTTTCCCTTTGAACACATAACAGGAAACGTGAAAGAAAACACCACCCATTCATCATTCTGACAGGTTAGTCTGAGGTTGCCGGCTACTCTTATTCCACTAGGGTGTAACTTCCAGAGCAGCGGAAGGAGGGCTGTGTTGTCCCCTCTGGAAGGCTGCTCAAGTCTCCAGCTCTCTCTAAGTTTTCTCGTCTTGGGATCACTAGCCCACAGAAGTCAATCAAAAGTAGGACCCACTGCTGTGGCATTTGGCAGTACCCAATCACAGAGGTGGCACAGCACTAGAGCTGGATGCTGGGGACCCCCACTGGGCCCAGCAATCATTGAGATGCTGGTTCTTGAGGGTTAGGAGTGGTACAGGAGGAGGGGCCAGGATAGGCCGGCATCTCTCAAGTGACTTGGGAAAGCAGAGGTTTTACTCCATGGCAAGAAATTATTGCAGTCTTTTAAGAACTGAGGTTGCTAGAGCAGCACATACCAAGGAGGTGACAACCCCGAGATAAAGAGATGGAAATTTATGAGCCATGTTCTGATTATTTAGAATCCAATCAAAAATCTTCCTGGTAGCTCTGCTTGTCAACAGGGGAGATTTTGTCTGGGTGACGTGGAGTCTTCCAGATGTTGGGCGCTGGACAAGAGGGCTTCTAATCATTTAACCGTAGCTTAAGCCAGTTCCCGAACTCCATGGTTTCAGGAACATTTTACACTCAAAAACCACCAGCAGCCTAAAGGAAGATGCTTTTTCTAATGTGGTTTATGGGGCAGTGGGCTGCTAAGAGGGTGAAGGCACTTTTTCTAATGCGGCTTATGGGGCAGTGGGCTGCTAAGAGGGTGAAGGCACTTGCTGCACAAGTTTAGAGTCCTGAGTTTGATCCCCAGCACCCATGTAAAGGTGGAAGGAGAGAACCAACTCTATGGAGCTGTTCTCTGATGTCCACACATGTGCCACACATGTTTCGTGATCCCCATACTCGCACAAACACAGTAACAGTAATGGATAAAAAAAATGTAGGTTATAAGCTGGGAGATGGTGATTGGCGGGTTTAATCCCAGCGCTCAGAAGCAGAGGCAGGTGCATCTCTGCGAGTTTGAAGCCAGCCTAGTCTACAGAGTGAGCTCCAGGACAGCCATAACTACACAGAGAAACCCTATCTCAAAAAAAAAATGTAGGTTATACCTATAAATATATGCCAGAATAGAAATTTATACCAAGAAAGTTTTAAAACAGTTATTATTTTATTTAATAATGGCAATAATCAGCCCAATTATAAGTTGGTACAAGTGGGACTGTTTTATGCACAGGCAGTTACAGAATTCTGGTCTGTTTGAGCTGCTGTGATCATGTCTGACCTGCAATAAGCAAGGCACCATATAAACCACCCGAGCTTATCCCTCAGTTCTCAGATTGGGAAGTTCAAGGCACTGCAGACTAAGGATCTAGTGATGACCCACATCCTGGTTCCTGAACAGGTATCTTCCTAGGATGTCCTCACATGGTGACAAGTATGGAGGAATTCCCTAGGTTCCTTCAGCAGGGACATCAATCCTACTAATGAAGGTTCTGCTCTTCTCCCATCATATCAGGAGTTACAGGTTGGACACATGGACTTGGAAGGGGGAGGGGGAGTGAGGTGCAGACATTCAATCAATAGTAGCTTTCAAAACAAAACAAAGAAACCATTTTATTGAGAATATTACATAATATTTCATCAGTTTCTTTGTGCCTGCTTTGACAGAACAAAGCTGAATGTCACTCCTGCCCCAGCCATCAGTTGGCCATGCTATGTAGGTCAGACTGTTGTGGTTGAAGAGTATGAATCCCATTCTCCACAAAGATATGGAGACTCAGAATGGAGAAGCATGTTACAGCATCTTCAGATAATTTTATTTTATATATTTTAGATATGGTTGTGATGTAGAACCCATTTAATATAGTGGATAATATGCTCTCTGTTTCATCCAAGTTCTCCAGTCCTAGGGCTGGAGAGATGTCTAACTAAGAACACTTGCTGCTCTTGCAGAGGACCCGAGTTCAGTCCCCCAGTTCCCAGCATCCACACTGGGCAGCTCACAGCCACCTGTAACTCTAGCTAAGGAGATTCCTTGCCCTCGTCTGGCCTCTGAGGTCACCTGCGCATGTGTGTACGTGTACACAGAGACATACACATGACTAAAATAAACCTCTGAAGTTCACTGCTCTGTTTGTACCCCGACTCTTGAGCCTTTCACCCAGACCCATTTCTGAAACACCATGCATTGTTCCGTGGAAAAGTCAGGTCCTTAAGTCACCTTCAGGTGTGACTAGATTTTGTCCCACAGTGCACTAATCCCCTGCACTCATATCCCTACCCACAGTGTGATCATCTGGCAGTGTCCTCTGGTCCTTACAGGAGTAGGGGCAAGCTTTGAAATTTTCCAATATTTTTAAAAACCTTGAATTTTTGTCTTCGAGGGAAAATATTATCAGTTATTTGAAGAGGCAAAGCTTTGAAGGAAGCCACCAAATTCTCAAGTTTGAATGCTTTTGCTGCCGGTTGTTCTTTCAAGTAGCAGCAAGGTTCCACAAAAAAAGTGACCAGTTCAGGCTGAAATGCAAACAAACAGCCAGACAAGGCTTGTTTGTTTGTTTTTTTTTCCTTGAGACAACTTGAGCACACAATAGGAAGCTGTATGGGCCTGGGTGTGCACACATGCTTGCTTAACAGAGCCAAGAGGAGTAATTCACACAGTGGTTTGTGGGTTTGGCTTTGTATCCCACACTGCCAAGGCACTTCAAGGGACAAATGGCTTTTTGTGGGGTTTAACTGAAGGCTTGCCTACAGTACCTACATGTTCAAACATGCTCCTGGAAGCTCTGGCGGCTTCTCCACTGCTGAGAGCAGAGCTCGGGCTCCCCGAGGGGCATCTCAGGCTCCCCGAGGGGCATCTCAGGCTCCCCGAGGGGCATCTCAGGCTCCCCGAGGGGCATCTCAGGCTCCCCGAGGGGCATCTCCCAGGATCTTACCAGCGGTTGGGACCTGACTGCTGTTTACTGGGGTTTTCTTTCTTAGATTCCACTGTACCAGCTGTCCCCTGGTGTAGGAGGGTCTCTCCTCTCCAAGACTGGAAGCCGGTTAGACTCATCCCGGAAAGCCACAGTCAGGTGGCGATACAGTCCCCTTGTGCCTTCCTTCCCTGTCCCAGACAGAACTTCCAGGCTTTTCTTGGAACAACTCTGTCTGTCCTTGTACTCCCTGTCCCCAACTGTTGGCAGAGGGCTTGTTTCGATTTTATCTTCTTGGGCCCGCTAGAGTTGGACAAAAGTACCCTGGAATCTCAGGGCCACTGCTTCCGCCTCCTTCTTTTGCTCCCCCGCATGTATTCTCCTTTCTCTTTCCTGCAAGAACACACTCCTTCAAATATCAGCACTGTCTGGTCAGCTCAGCTCCTGATGCCCCTCTGCCGTGCATTCCGACGTTCTAAGAATTTCCTTCTCTGTTTTATCAGGTGTGAGGCACAGTTAGCTGGTTGAGTAGAGTTGTCCAAATCATGGTTCCCTCACTTGGGTTACCTGGGGCCTTGGGAATCATGGGCTTCTTAAAGATAAGGCTATGCCTCAGGCACCTCTGCCTTTTCCTCCCAACCAAGGGATGCTAGCACACCATGTGTGTTCTGCATCCTCTGACAATGGGTCTGCATGGCTCTGCTTTGCTTCTCGCTTTTCTAAAAGAGCTGGAAATCTGAGTATTCCACTCTGGTGACCAGGGCTTCAGGAGGTGTCATGGTGATGCGTGCTCTTTAGAAGGTCTACATTTAAATGTGTGTGTGACAGCTCCTTGGACCTCTGGTCTTTTGATGCTCTGCCTGAGGGGAATGGGATGTAAATGTGTCCTTTGCTGGTGTTAGATGGAGAGGAATTTAGTGGTGACAGCCCTTTTCTTTCATTGATCATACTTGGCTTTTACATGCTTTTCAGACAGAAGCAGAACTAGAGAACTTCCTGCCCCCTGATTGTATCTTTACTTACGGGTGGACTCTGGGTACCACCTTTCCTGTCCATTCAAAACATTCGAATTGAGCAATGACTTTGATTAGGCACCAGGTTTGAGAGGACTGAGGGACATCAGATAGGCTGGCATTTGTTGGGACGAAATTCAAATCTAGAAGACCTGTTGCAGTGAGACAGAATCTGAAGGGTGTCCTGGGAGACGTGAGGGACTAAGGTGGGAGCGGCATTGTGCCCCCTGACAGGAACTCCAAGGCATAGCGGTTGGGGAGTGGAGGTACATCCACAGTGCTTTAGAAAATGTCCTCCACACGGTGAAAAACCAAGAGCAGCTGCTCAGAAAACACATGGAAAGTGCTAGATTTTCACAAAAGTGCACAAGAATAGCTTTCCTGGAGTGGGGGTATGGAAATCAGACAGCCAGGGTCTTGATTCTATGATGTGGTAAAGACGAGAGAAAAATAGCTGAGCATCATGGTAGCTCTTAGTATCCTCTTCAGTGGGACACATCTGTTTATGCTCTGCAGGGTCAAGCCTACCATGGAGGGTTCGGGGTGGGTTCCGCATTGTGTATCATTGACTCTGCAGGGCAACAGATGGGCACACGACCCCTTCACAGGAAGGGCAATGCTAATGAGGAGCAGTCACAGAGCCCCGGAAGTGCCCTCTGCCACCTGGGCTCTGCCTTCCTCCCTGTCTCCCCCCTCCAGCTGTCAATCCTCTCATTCTGCTCAGGCCCATGGCTGTCCCTCCAACTCACCAGTTTTGCTTCTGCCCCAGACTTCGCCCTGCTGCTTCCTCTGCCTGCGGCATCCACTTCCTTGCTTCCTTCAGACCATCCAGCTCATCCCGTCCCACCCCTTCTCAGTGCTACTTTCCTTCGTGCACCAATAATGGCCAGAGCTCCTCGATCCAGCTGTTCCCTGTTGTCTTTCTCCTCCAGGAGACTAGAAGCTTCATGAGGGCAGGCACGTGGTCTTGTTCATCTCTGTGTCTCATCTGACATAAACTGGTCTTTAATAAATACATTTGAGTGGAGCCTGTTTATCTGTGCAACACTTAAGTCCGCCCCAAAGTGGAGAAGCTCCCAGCAGGTGCCATGGCAGCCTGTCTAGATGCTTCTCTCACACCAAATGTGAAGTGGTCATGTGAATTCTTTGTAGACCCTAGGCGGAGATTTCTGGCGTCCTCGATAAGACTAGCCAGGAGGGTCACAGCACCAGGTGGGATGGAAAACCCAAAGGCAAGCAGCAGCTGTATCCTTCGAGTTGTACTGGATGTGACTGCAGCCAGTAAGGCTGGCAGAGGGTGGAGTGCGGGACTGGTGAGGGCGGTGGCCTGGGTGTGGAGGTCAACGGGTATTTCACCAGCCTGTCTTCCGTCTCTCTGCTTAGCTCAGTGTTCAACTCCAAAAGAGCAGGTCTGCCGCCAGCTAGTTCAGGTGAGAAGTGCAGGAAGCCCTGGCTACCCTGCTTCCTGGAAGGCAGGGATTACTCTCAGCCAGCCCCTTTGGCTCTGGTTGAGGGCCATTTGCAAGCCAGATGGAAATGACCCCATGGTTTTAGTTAGAATTTGAGTTGTCTTATATTTCTGAGTCCTTCCTCTTGCCTGGACTTACCCCTCTGCCCTGTGTTTGCCCTGTGTGTAAAGTCCCCTGGGTCAACACTCCACATGGAAATTAAGCTACAGTTTTAGTTAGAACCCGAGTTGTCTTGCATTTCCAAGTCCTGCCTCTTCCCCAGACTTCCCCTGGGTTAGCACTCCAGCCCCTGATCCTTACTCAGCCTTAGGGTGCTTCTGTCCTGTGTCTTTGATCAACTCGGAGAGATGAGGCTCCTCTGGCTGTCACAGCTGGGACACAGCAAGCCTGCTTCTCTTGGGACACGAGCAAGAGACAAAAGACACACAGACCATAAATTGTCCTTAAGACACACTGCCTTCTTTTCAGGGCTACAGGGGGCTGGGAAACAGGGTTCAAATGATGTTGGGAAGAAAACGCCTTGGTGTCCTCTCACTAGGATGCCCTGGGGCTGGAGGAGGTTGAAGGACACATGGGTCCTAAGCTGGTTGCCTTGTCCAGGCCAGGCTAGAAACACCCTGGTCCTGTGGCATGGTGATGCTTATGAGCAGGGAGGGCTTATGAGCAGGGAGAGTGGTGCGCCTGACCCTAACCCTGATGAGCCCAGACCGAGGAAGCAGTGCTCTGGAGTAGTGACAGGTAGGGCAGGCCAGTGGTCACTGGAGCTGCCGGTGCAGCATAGTGGCTAACTGCAGCAGCAGCATCTGTTTCTGCTGGCCAGGCGTTCGGCTTGGGTGGTACCCATCTAGTCCAGCTGTCAAGTATCTGAACTGTTATCCCTGTGGGGAAGTCTCAGTTGTTCATACGTCAGTGTCTGCGCAACCGCAACCTGATCCCAGCACCATGGACACTTGAACTTGAAGGTGAGTTCCTTCGCAGAGCAACAAAGGGAGAGGTTCTGAGCAGAGGGGACAGCTGAAGAGAGACATGAGAAAACCTGGAGTATTTTCATGTATCTTGGGGACAGTCCTGTGAAAACCTTTGGTCAGGAAGACCTGGTTGGGGGATGACCAAGATGGCACTGTCTTGTGCCTTCCCAACCAAAACCAGGTGTATCTGCTGATGTTTGCACAGAAGGCTTGCATCTGGGAACAGTCTAGAAAAATCTGCTCTCTAAAAGATTGTTACATCCTTGGGCCTCATGGTGAAGTTGACAAGGGCCAAGGTTACTCTGATTGTTACACAGAAGCCTATGTTGTACAGAGATAACTGTATGTCTTCTGTCTGTCCTATATTTAGCAATTTTTTTTGTCAAAAGCTACAAGATACAGAACTCTCCATCATCTATACACTCTTTATCTGGCCTTGCGCTCAAGGTCATAGGAATCCCTCTGTTTGAGCTCTCAGAGCCTGTGAGGCCCCCAAGTCCCAACCCTGTTCACTGTGGTTTAGATATATAGGCTGCTAACGTCACATGCTACACGGTCCCATCCCCCATGGTCCCAGGAGTCTGTCCTCACTGAGACTGGGTTAAAATGTGGACTAGGTCCGGTACTCATGGATTAGTGCACTGATTGATACAATCATTTATTGGCACAGCCTCCAAGCACATAGGAATGAGCTCGGTAGTTTATTTAGAAAGGACATTGCACAAATTGATCTTAATCAGATGTACCTTCTTGCTGTCCTTCCTCCTCTGGCGTCCTGGGTATCAGCTGTAGAGCTCTCACCTGTGTGGTTTCTGATTATGCCCTGTGTCCACGGAGTACTTGGCAGTCTTCCAAATTGGGCGCCTGATGGTTGGGAGGTGGAGACAGACTCACACTCAGCTTGCTTCATGTGGGAAAGCTCTTCTCTGCTTAACTAATTGAGATTCACCTAAGGATTTAGACAGACACTACACAGCTCGACCCAGTTTGGAAGTCATTCTTTAAAAACTGATTTTATTATAGTTTTAAAGTGTGTGTGTGTGTGTGTGTGTGTGTGTGTGTGTGTGTGTGTTGGTGTGCGTGAGTATGTGTGGATGCTTTGGAGGGCAGAGGTTTGACCCTGGGAATCTTCCTCTATTGGTCTCCACATTTTCGCGTCATGGACTCTCACTGAACCCAGAGCTCACCAAATGGCTAGGCTGTCTGGCCAGGGAGCTCTAGGAATCCACATGGACTTGTTGCTCCAGCTATAGCATGATTGGAGAGTCAGCCTTTCACCTAAGTGTTGGCAATCAGAGCTTAGAACCTCACGCTCACTTAGGAAGCACTTTACCAACTGATCCGTCTATCTTCTCGGCCCTTGGAAAGCATACTTTGAGATGGGGAAGCCATCTCAACCTGCTGGTTTGTCATCTGTAATCCTGGTCACACCTGGAGAAAAGTGCCCTTGTCTGGCTGTGCTGTGACTGTGCCCCAAAGGTCTCCTGTTAGGGCAGTGGTTGTGTGGTGCTGAGACCTTTAAGAGGGAGCACTTAGTGGGAGGAGGTCCTCGCTGGCCGCTCCCTGGTTGTTGTCTGGCCATTTATCTTCTCTGCTTGCAGAAATGCAATATGCCAGGAGGAAGTGCAGCTCAGGAGCCCTCACCAGCATGGTGCCATCCTCTTTGGCCTATCCAGCCATCAAAACTGTCATCTCAGTAGCCTTTCTAAATGCCTCCCAGCCTCAAGTATTCTGTTATAGTAACAAGAATGGAATGAAACGGGTGGATGGCGCCAGCATTCACTGAAGCCAGCAGACCAGGGCACCCAGCAGGACTCAATGCTTGCTCTGCCATTGTCATCAGATGACCAGCAATGTGTACAAACTCCATCTTCTCTCTGATGGGTCTGTATCTGCCTACAGCAAATTCTTAGTCAGCCCCACATGTCTGCTGAGATGCTGCTGGCCGGGAAACCCAGGCTGTCATTCGGGTTGAGCACAGCTCTGGAAGTGATCTTGTCGTTTTTCTCCTCTCCTCCCCTTCTCCCTTCCTACCACCCCCTTTTCCTTCCTACCTTGGGTTGGAGGGCATACAAGGTTCCTGTCCCTTTGGATGGGTCACTCCAAGTCTCAGGTTCTTTGCTACTGATACAGCTCCACTAAATTCTAAGTAGGTACAAAGCATCCCAGAGTTTGTAGAGAACCAGGGAATGGTTCCCTGGGGAAGCTTGTCTGAGGCCACACTTTCCTCTCTTTCCCCCATCTTCACTCTGTGAGAGCAGCAGGAATCCTGTAGGAGGGTGAGGGCCTCATGGTGCCTGTTTGTCTTGCACATAGGAAGCCCATACCCACTTGTAACATACGACTCCAGCACCCCTCATCTCCTCGCCCCAGCAGGTGGGGGGGGTGCTCGGTTACCAAGCCATCTTGTTGCTTTTTGCCATGTCCCTTTCTTTTTTCTTTAAAAGCTTAGCAATCAATCCATTCTGGTGAAGGACGGGAAGGAGCCCCTTCTTAATTGGCTCAAGGCCACCGTACACATTACCAGGTGCACTCAACCTGCAATTTGCTTTTTAATTAAAGTTCCTTCTTCCTACAGGGAAGCTGAACACTGGGTCAGTGTTCTCCCACTTAGAAAGGGTATTTTGGGGAGCGGTGACATGGAGAAGGCTTGGTTAGCCTTTGTCGTACAGA
>NC_022015.1:3282351-3290619 GCF_000317375.1 Microtus ochrogaster | reverse complement strand
ACATATGCTCAGACACACATATGTACTCATGAGATAAAAATAAATCTTTAAAAGAAAAGATTTACCATCACAAGAGAAAATGGCAAGTGTGGGGTCTTGAATCAAGTTGACAGTTCAGTTGACAATCAACATAATTTGACAATCTCCAGAGTCTGAGTATTCTCTTTTGTTTGCAGCAAACATCTTTCTAATGGCAGTCCAAGGGTTTTCCTTAGTGGTTTGGGATGCTGATCTCTTTCATATAGTCCCTGGGAGACCCGGAAGATGCCCATACTTGTGGAGTGCCTGGTGTGACACAAGAATGTGCCTGTACATTAACAGATGTTCACCCCACTCCTCCCCTCTTCTACCC
This sequence comes from Microtus ochrogaster, assembly GCF_000317375.1. NCBI lineage: Eukaryota > Metazoa > Chordata > Mammalia > Rodentia > Cricetidae > Microtus > Microtus ochrogaster. The sequence goes on along the minus strand of NC_022015.1, from coordinate 3,290,267 downwards.
CTGTCTTCTCTTCCAGTTGTATCTGGTTAGAACAGCCTCTTGGAACTTAGCTCTTTGGGGAATGATCTGAATATGATGTTCTGACATTTAGGTTTTTCTCTTAATTAATCCAGACCCTGGACTGAACCCAGGATGAGGCTCTACATGGAATCACATTTTGATGAGCAGGGGTGAGGCTTATTCCAAGTCCCTACCCTGTAGTCTGTGCTCTTGGATGTGGCCAGATGTAGTTGCACAGGGAATATTATGCTGTCTCCAGAAGGTAGCCAGTACACTCACCTAAGCTGGAGCTTTAAGATATGGTAGGCTATCTCTTCCTTAATTTCTATAGATGGGGACCAGGCAGCATTGTAGTTCAAAGAAAGAGCTTCAGATTTTTTTAATGTCTTTCCATGTGACCATGCATCACATCTTATTCTGTTTTCTGTTTCTATCACAATAATACTTGAGACTGGCTAATCTTCAAAGAATATAATTTTATCTGGATGATAGTTCTAGAGCCTGGGGAGCCCAAGAACATGGGGCTCCCATTTGTTTGGGATTTTTGTCAGCGTCTTCTTGCTGTATCATAGCATGGTAGAAAGTTTCAGGACCATACAGAACACATCTAGCTCACATCTCTTGTTATAGAGTCACTAATGCCCACTATTGGGGCTCTACCTGCACGATCTCATTTCATTCTAATTACCTGCAAAATGCTCACCTTGGGGATTTGGTATTAAGTTTATAGTACGTGAACTTTGGGCACACATTCAAATCATAGCAGGTTAGTCACTGCAGTTGACTCTTTGACCCAAGTTCCTCTTCAGTAAAATAAAAGCAAGGTTTCCCCTACAATGCATTGCAATGGGAACAATGTATGTTCTTATTATAGATATAGTTATTATTGTCAATATTCATGATAAGTATGATCATATTTGCCATGGAAATATTTGAAAATGTTCTTTTCAAGAAAAAGCCATATTGAGATTTTTTCCCCCAAGAATACTTGGTGGGAAACAAATGGGGTCCCTCACTTAGTAAAGAATCTCATTCTCTATCCTTTCTTCTCTTCCTTTCCCCCTTCCCTCGGTTTCTTCATAACATTTGTTATTTGCCATGTACACTGTGCGAGGTCCTGGGGAGGGAGTGAGAGTGTGAGATTGGGTGAGGGCCAGAGTCTCAAGTAAAGGAAAACACAGGACACAGATCCCAAGACTTGAGAACTAAATTCACTTGTTGCACAAAAGACACTTAGAAGTCATAATATTACAGCGAGGAAACAGGCTTTAGAAGGAGAAAATACAGTCCAAAGTCCACTAGCTAATGATCAGCCTCTTCAGAGTCTGGAGTGCCAAGAGGGAGGGAGAACCTTGCCCCAGAAAATAAGGAAAAGGTCCAGTTGAATGAACCTTGAGCTGAGCCTTGGAGGAGGGCCAAGACTTTAAAAGGCCAATGTAAGAATGGCGTGCCTAATCCACGTGAGAACTTGAGCAAAGGTGTGTCCGTGTCAAAACAGGAACAGAACTAAGGATGACAGGTGGCTCTACAGTGGAGGGAAGCGGCTTTGCAGCCTCTAGAGAACCTGTGATCAGGGTGGCTGTAGTCGGATTTTTCTTTTGTGACTTCCAGCTCACAAATAATGACACAGAGACTTATTATTAACTATGAAAGGTTGGCCGTAGCTTTGCCTTGTTCCTAACTACTTCTTATAACTTAAATTAAACTATATTTTTAAATCTACATTCTTCCATGAGGCTTATTCCGTCATCTTTGTACTGCCCATTCTGCTTTCTCTACATCTGGCCGGCAAATCCTCCTTTCTTCTCTCTGGAGTTCTCTCTCTGCCTGGAAGTCCGGCCTGTACTCCCCTGCCTAGCTATTGGCCAGTTAGCTTTTCATTACATCTATCATGCACTACATCCTCACACAGGGTAAGATATCCCACATTCCCCCCTTTTGTCTAAATAAGAAGGAAAGGTTCTAACTCTAACATAGACTATATACAATAAGAACAATTATCAGGTAAGAATTACATTTGCTAGTATCTAGTCCATTGGTAGTTGGCAAATTTGGAGAAATTTCTCTATTATCTTCCCTATCTTGATGAATCTAAAGTTTAATACCCAAACCATATTTTATCATAACTTGTATTACCATCCTAAAAAATATCTTTTTAGACCTTAAAACATTTTTAGATAAACAAATTAAGCTTTAATGTTTTTAATTTAATAAATTTTATATCTCTTAATAAATTTTATTTTTAATTTGCTAACAAAGAAAATGGTATAACTATCTATTCTTCAATCCCCAGCAGAGACCCAAGAAGGATATAATATTACCCAACTAGACAGGAAGTGCAGAGCAAGCCACTTTCAGAACTATAGAAATAACAGAAACAGCTGTCTGTCTGGACAGTGACCCTATTCTCTTCTGTGTAGCAATTGGCCATTCATCTCTTTATTAAACCAATCATAGTGATACATCTCCACATAGTGTAAACAGATATTCTGCATCAGGTGGTCTTCAATGCAATGCCTTTTATTGTATAAGACTCTGACAAAAATTATTATTTGTGGCAGTGAGCTTGAGGACTGAACCCTAGGACTTACTATGTTCTGCATAGGTGGGAGCGGTCCCCCCATTAGGCACATATAGCTAGATGCACCCAAATACTTAAAGAAACCTGGACCAAGACACTAGTGAAGAATACCCCGTGATAAATCATGGATATTAATTTTCATGCATTGGGGCTGCCAGGCTGGAGCAAACAATTCTTCAGCCTCCTGAAAGAGTCGAGCAACAAGCCTTTATAGGCACGCAGGGTGATTGATAGCAATGCTCTGTTCCACCCCCGCTCTCCTAACATGATTCCATTGCTGGGAGAGATGTTAAGCAGTCTCCATCTGTCTTGCATGGCTCTGTGGTCATCCTGGAGCAGGGATTCCCTCTGATATCAGCATCTACCTACTCTCTGAAGTGCCTTGCATCCTTCTGACCACCTTAGAAAGTGCTAGGTGCTAATGAATGGTCCCTTATGATGCAAGACAGACTTCTCTTGGGGTTTGGTGTGTGTGCATGTGTTGGTCATGTGTGCACATATATGTATGTGTGCATATGCATGCATGTGTATGTTTGTGTGGAAGCCAGAGGCCAGTTTTGCTTGGCTGTTTTCCTTCATCACTTTCACCTTGATTTTTGAGACAGGCTTTCTCACCAAATCTGGAACTCACCAATTCATGTAGGTTGACTATCCAGCAAACACCAGAGAGTCTCCTGTCTCTGTCTTCTCAGTACTCAGTAAAACAGACAAAGACAGTGGCCAACCATGGGCTCCTGACAGTTGTGAGAAAGGGCAGCTTGAGCAGGTGGAGCATGGAGCTGAGTATGACAGCTTCCTGTCTGTCTGTCAGATGCACAGTCCTCTGTCTGTCAGAGGCACACATACACATGCTGTCTTAAGGCTGTGCCTCAATGTTTTCAGCTCCCGCTTGACCTTTACAATTCAAAATGGCAGCCATGCCTAGGTTAGACTTGTTTTTGCCATTGTGTTCACTTCTTTCCTGTTAGGTCTGTGTTTCCACACCACTGGAAGCTGACAGAAAAGAGAGCACTCTTCAGCTAGAGTCATACCATGTACCTCATGGTAGGAGACTAGGCAGGAAAGGCAGGCCAGTGTCCCATACATTCCTAGCACTGGCCAGGTAGGTCTAGACAGGAGTGTGGACCCAGGCCCAGATCACATCCTGAGAACATTCCGTTGAACCTCTCTGGGCTTCAGGTTACCTATCTTTAAAAACAGAGAAAACACAGTAACTCCTTTCATGGTACCTTTTGATGACCGAACTGTAGGCAAACCATTTCATTTGTCTCCTGACACAGGGTCAACAATCATTCCATGTTACTTTAAAACTATTACCTCACTTCTTCACCTTCTTTGTTTCTACAAGTCACTTGAGGGGTAAGCAGGGCATGCACTGTGTCCCTAGTTTTGAATTGGGGAACTGAGGCTCAGCTGTTACCTAATTTAGGACCTCTTAGGAAAGAGTGCCTAGTCTTTAACCCTGGCCAGGCCCTGTGTGACACAGTATTTATGCTACTGCCTAGATGTGTCCAAACACTGCTTCCCAGTCCTGCTTTCAAGGGGGAGAGTGGAGAGCCACTGGGTCTGCTGACTGAGAACGCACAGGTAAAGTCAGGAGACCTGAGATTGCAAAGCGCATTCCTGGGAATGCCTCTGCCCAAGTAGTGTTGGGGTCTGTTGGTATTGGACAATTCTGTGTTCTGTCAATTATGTTTTAAATAAATGCTGATTGGTCAGTAGTCAGGCAGGGAATATAGGCAGGACAACCAGACAGGAAGTAGGGGTGGGGCAATGAGAACAGGAGAATTCTGGGAAGGAGAAAGCCCATTCCTCCCCAGTCCTGTCCCAAACACAAAAGAAGGAAGATATGATTGCCCCTCTGAAAAAGGTGCTGAGCCATGTGGCTAACATAGATAAGAATAATGGGTTAATATAAGTTATAAGAGTTAATAAGAAGCCTGAGAAAATGGGCCAATCAGTTTATCATTAATATAGACCTCTGTGTGATTTCTTTGGGGCTAAACGGCTGTGGGACCTGGTGGGAGGACAGAAACCAGGCAGGACAGAAAAACCCAGACAACAGTCTGTGGTCTCTACTGCTGGACACATGGCACCCATGTCATCCCAGGGTATGGGAGCAGGACAAAGACTCTGGGGTGAACAAACACCCTCATTGCCAGACGCCACACAGACATGATCATCATAGGCTAAGTAGGAGTGTGTGAAAATGCAGGCAAAGAAAACGGTCACATTACCACACGCCAGCTTCTTTCCAGGTCACTGGATCTCTTTCTGGATTAGATAACCTCATTACATATTATGGGCTCTGTGGAGGAAGGCTATTTAAGCAGGGTTGAAATGTTCTTTGTCGAGGCATTATGTTCAGGCTGGACATGGCTGGCAGTAGGTTGCCTAAGCCAGCTCAGGCCACTGCCAAGGGCACTTGGGCACACTGTTGCCTGGCCATGGGTCTTGGTGCTCAGGCAGATGTCCTTTTCTCTAAATGAGCACTAAAACTGCCTGTCCCCTCACCCTTCCCTTAATGGAGCTGACCTCCTGTCCTAGAAGAGGAGAGCCTTGGGTTCTTCAGGAAGCACAGGTGACTCACCTGGGGCAGGATTAACTCTGAAGCATCAGCCTGAGCAGCACAGCCTCAGCTGCACTCTGCCCAGGGATCTCACTGCAGCCCAACTGACTTCCTGTACCCCCCACAGGTCAGTTTTCTATAGACCATCCCTTGGAACTGTATGGAAGTTGGTGGTGGCCAAGAGCCAGTCAGTGTGGGTTCAAGTCCTTGAACTTAGCACCTTGAACCTATCTATAAGCTCTTGGGGGAAATTACTAAATTGTGTCTATGCCTAGATTTTATCATTTGTAAAATGGAAATAGTTACCTCAGTAGGCTGCTATGTGGATTAAATGTGATGTATAAATTGAGTCCCAGGGGAAGTACTCTGTGACTGTTGACTGCTAACTCCGTATCTTCAATGGGTGAGGACCCAGGGACAGTTTTTAGAAGCTACTGAGCCCAAATGCTCTGGCCCCTTGCCAGTGTGGTGGAGTGAAGAGCCAACCGAGGTCATCTTCCCCAGTGTACCTACCAAAGCTGTGCCCTCTGTGAATGGATCCTGGTACACCATGGGAAACAAAGTTGAGATAACAAATAGAGTTTGCTGAGATGAACAGGGAAGAGTATGTGATGGTTAGTTTTACACCAGGTAAGCACAAGCTAGCGTCATCAGAGAGGAGAGAGCCTCAGTTGAGGAAATACCTTCATCAGATCTCGCTGTAGGCAATCCTGTAAGGTATTTTCTTAATGACTGATGGGGGAGGATGCAGCCCACTGTGGTTGATGCCACCCTTGATCTGGTGGTCTTGGTTCTATAAGAAAGCAGGCTGAGAAAGCCGTGAGGGACAAGCCAGTAAGCAGCACTCTTCCATGGTCTCTGCATTAGATTCTGCCTCTAGGTTCCTGCTTGAGTTCCTGTCCTGCCTTCCTCTAATAATGAAAAGTGATGTGGAAGTATAAGCCAAATAAACCCTTTCCTCCTCAGTTTGCTCTTGGTCATGGAGTTTCATCACAGAAATAGTAACCCAAACAACCGAGAAATTGGTACCAGGAGTGGGGTGCTGCTAAGACTGAACTGTCCATGTGTTTGGAAGATGCTGGAAGGACTTTGGAACTTCGTTCTAGAAAAGCCATTGATGTTGAGAGCTCAGTGGAGTGTTGTGTAGGCATGTGGAAGATAAGAATAGTGTGAGCATCTGCAGGCGATGAAGGTCTGGCTTGGGAAGTTTCAAAGGGAAGCAACAACTCTATCGAGACATTTTTGTGAAGAACCTGTGGTGTCTGGTCAGCTGGGGCTAGAGTCAGCTGTGATTATGAAGAGACAGGCACCCCTGAAGCGAAACCTTCGCATCACTGAGACGATTGATGCTGGTGATCTGGGCCCAAGAAGTTAGCTGTGGTTAAGCAGAGAAGCAGCATCTCTGAGGGAAACTCTTCTGGGAAGTATTTCCTAAGAACCAACACACAGAGGCTGTGCTGCAGAGGCAGTCAAGGTTGTACCTAGTGCTGGCTGTTGAACTCGGTGACGTAAGCATCACCCAGGTGTTAGGGTCATGGGGAGCAGCTGAGGCTTGGCACTGTGAGAGGCCAGGAGAGGCCATTGCTAGGGTGCAACCTCAGTGGCAGGTGAAAGCCCAGGATTGAAGGGATTATACAGAGAAATTGAGGGTTGGCAACAAGAAGGGAACTGTTGGTGAGCGCGCAGCCCGGTTGTAGCAGAAGACCCCAGTGTTTTGGAGATGCTAATGCTTTGGAATGACCACCAGGAATAGCAGCAGCTGTGGCGTGGAGCCAGCGGGAGCCTAGAAGACAAGCCGTGTGTGCTGCAGAGGGTGGAGCCAGAGAAGTGGCCCCAACCCTTTGGAGGAGCCCAGAGGATTGTGAATGTATCTTAGTCATTTATACAGATTTTTGGTTTTCTTTTTTTAATCTGATTGTGACTATGCCATGGTTCTTTCCTCTTGAAGGAAGAAAATATTTGGTTTTGATTTTACAGGAGCCCACAGTTGAGAGACTAGGCTTTAAAAGAGATTTCAGGTTTAAAAAGAGATGTTGGATTTCTTAAATAGACAATTTAAAAGTGTATTAATTTGTAAAGGCTGTGGACTTTTTTAATTTATGAAATGTTTTATAATGTGATGCTTATTCTGATGTGTGATCTTGGAGATAAACAAGAGAAACCGTGGCTGTGCCAGACTGACAAGGGTAGGCTGTGCTGGTTAGTTTTCTGTCAACTTGACACAGGTATAGTCATCAGAGAGGAAGGAACCTCAGTTGAGGAAATGTCTTATAAGATCTGGCTGTAGGCAAACCCGTAGGGCATTTTCTTAGTGGTTGATGGGGGAGGGCCCCATCTATTATGGGTGGCGCCTGCCCTGGGCTGGTGATCCTAGGTGGTGTAAGAAAGTAGGCTGAGCAAGCCATGAGGAACAAGCCAGCAAGCAGGTTTCTGCACTAGCTCCTGCCTCCAGGTCCCGGCCATGTTTGCATTCCTGTCCCGACTTCCTCCAATAATGAACAGCAATAGTAACCCTAACAAAGGTTGGAGCATCCTCCCACACTTCATGGTCAGGGAAGCTCTAGGACTATTCAGCTGGGAAGGAGAGGGAGGAGGAGTTGATGAGGTGGATCATGGGGAAGATTCTTGATAGCACTTCTACAGAATGCAAAAGCTGTGCTCAAGAAACCAAAGCAATGAGGGGCACAAGGTCTTGAAGGCTGTGTGTGTGCGTGTGTGCATGCGTGCTTGTGTGTATGTGTGTGTGTGTGTGTGTGTGTGTGTGTG